>NC_047506.1:29746956-29828124 GCF_902827115.2 Pseudochaenichthys georgianus | reverse complement strand
CGTTTCCATGATAGGATTTACCAGCATTTGCCATGGTGGCCTAAACATTTTTATTTGGTCTTAAATTGTAGTTCAACATTTATTTCCTGTTACTTCTGGTCCATGACGGTTGGCCAGCCTTCAACGTTTAACTGAGTGGAATATGTTGAATATGTTTTACCAAAATGTTGGCTATATGTTAAGGAGTTTTCAGTAGGTTGTGACAGTGCACTGCATCATATTTGATTTAATTTATTTTGCTCTAATCTATTTTTATTTATGATATTAATAATTTATGTTTAGTATGGTTTTGGAAGTGCGCTTCAACATATTTGTTTATTGGTAAAATATTATTTGTTTTAAAGTTCAATAAATGGTCAATGAATAATCGTCAAAATAATCGTGATATCAATTATTGACCCAAATAATCGTGATTATGATTTTTGCCATAATCGCACAGCCCTACTACACAGTGTCTTTTCATGAGCATATTAAACTGACGTTACTAACGTCAGTTTAATAACAAGTTTTCGGTTTCACCGGTAGGATTTCTACGCTCTTGGTGGTGCTGACTCATATGACTCAAATGACTCGTATGATCCGGATCTCTTTAATGACTGACTCAGAAGACCCTGAGTCCGTAAAATGATCCGGATTTGCCATCTCTATTACGCAGCGTCCACACGGCGGCGTGCGTTGAAGCTTGCCGGTGGGCGTGTCTGAAACTCAACCATCACATTAACACCAATCACATGAATCTCCCGCCCCAGACACACAAGGACGCGGTTTGATTGGCTAGAGCTTGTACTGGCATATGATTCGATTGACTGACGCTTCTGTCGAAGCTTCAAAAGTAGAACTGTTACGTCCCCAGCTCGTTTGGATAAAAGGGAAGCAACACAAGACCAGGTGTTCTTGGTAAGAGGTTGGTTCTAATAATAAACTCAAATAAAAATGATATAAACAAAGGTAGGCTCTTTAAACAAGGAGCTATATATTTATAATATAAGCAAAAAGAAAAAGGAGTCCACAGATCAGCACAGTCACAAGTTTCAGAACAATAAGGGCAAGAAGGCGAAAGTAGTGAGGCGTCTAGCACATATCCAACACCATCACAAGTCTCAGAACATAGACATAAACAATGGAGGCGAGAGTATCGTGGCGTCCTGGCACAAATCCAGCGCCCTGAATGACAGCAGTATCACAAGAACATTGCTCTACTTTTGAAACGAGCAACGCGAGCAAAGCGAAGCAACGGAACCACAATGCAGTTCGGCAAAGCGTGACGTCTCCCCATTCAAAGTGAATGGGCAGAAGCGTTGAAGCTTCAACGCACGCCGCTGTGTGGACGGGCTGTTACGGCCCCTACACACGGCGGCGTGCGTTGCCGCTTGGCGGTGGGCGTGTCTTGAGCTTGGGGAGTCAACGCGAGCAGCCCGACCAACAACAACCACATGAATGTCCCGCCCCGGACATACAAAGCAAAGCATTCATGCTACATCCATGCTGGCTAAATATACTGTCTATGCTTGCTAGCTGTCCATTCAAACGAAATACACTGGATATAAACTCCCCAAACAAGCGAAAACCTACCAGTTTCCCCCACTGTCTCTGCCACCTCCCCCCATGCCTGGCTCCTCCGGTTTGTATCCCTGTATGTTCCCTACCGCCACGATCATTTTCTCCTCCTTTTGTTGACATATGGGAAATAACTGCGGTCTGGCTCTCCCAACATACACCCGGTTTGATTGGCTACTGCTTGTACTGTCAGATTTACATACGAGGGATTTGATTGGCTGACGCCTCCGTCGAGGCGGCAAAAGTAGAACATTGCTCTACTTTTGCAGCAAGCACCCCGAGAGAAGCTACGCTTTGCTCCCACAATGCAGTTCGGCGAATCGTGACGTCACCCCATTCAAAGTGAATGGGCAGAAGCGTTGAAGCGGCAACGCACGCCACCGTGTGTAGGGGCCGTTATTGCCCCACTATTAGCTAAACCGCTAGTCATGAGAGTTGGTTAGTTGCGGGTGCAGCCTACTCTCCTGGTTTAAAGATCCCATGTCATGGCCATTTCTACTGATCATAATTCCATTGTTGAGGTCTACTAACATAGATTTATACTGTGTAATTTTCCAAACTCACATTGGTTTCTCATACAGCATCTCTGTAAAGTATGTGTATTAACCGGTATTCACTCTCTGTCCTAAACGGCTTGTTGGAGCTCCTGCCCCCCCCCCCCCCCCCGCTCCCTGTGAGCCCAGTGTGCTCTGATTGGTCGCGAGCAGACAGGCTTCCGTGTCGGCGATACAGGAGAACAAGCTAAACTTATCCTGAGCACACACAAACACTCACAGCCGAAGTAAAAACAATAAGTGTGGCTTGATATTGACTAAGAAAAAGGTTTATAACGCTATAAGAATAGGTCTGCGGAGAGCATTTCTCTGCGATCCCAACGTAGTAGCCGAAAAACGTTTACCCACTTAAACAGTCGTGGTAGATACCTTGTTTGTTTTAAACATCATAAATACACAAACAACAATGAATACTTACAGGTTGTGTACCTGAATCTCCCGCTGGTCCAAACAAAGTAGGAACAGAGCATCATTCTTCAGTGCCCTTCGCTGTACATATCCGGCATCAATCGCTGAAAGGTTTGGGAAGCTTTGTTTCGTGAAAGGCTGGCAGAGGGTGTGGCCTCTGGGTATCCCCACCCCACGTCAGAGTACCCAGGAAGAAAATGAGAAATCTCCAATGAGGCGTTTTGGGGAGGTATTTCTTGTGGTAAGAGTTTTACTCCCTACAGCATGGGTTCCCAACATTTTTCCAGCCCCCCCAAATTACTCCTGTTGGAAGTTGCCAGTGAAATTATTGTCCCATATTAAGTGCATAATTATTGCAAAGTGACACCAGTGATGTTTGTTGTTATGTACTACTACTACTACTCTAGGACCGTAGAGCCGATGATCTTCAGAAGCGGATGGAGGAGCTCACAATGGGTGTGTTTGTGATACGGAAGGAGGGGGAAGGACTGCAGGAGCCACCAGCAAACATCGGCATCATCATCGTGGGCGTGGAGGTGCTGAATGAACTGCCTTCAGTTGCCTCAGCTTGTGCCCTCCTTTTGGGTTTGCTATATGCACTCAATGGCATATTCAAAACCCTTTCATTTCACTTTTGAAGTACTTCAGAAAACAATCATGCAGCTTGACCAACACAAGATGTCCGCCAAAGTCCAAAGTCTGTATGGCAGACTTCAAAACTCAGAGTACCGACAAACAAAACAATGTTTTCCTCCTCTTGGCCAAAATATAGCCTAGTGCTGTATTAGCACAATGGCAGTGCACATGTAAAAAGAATATGTTGTGGGTGCTCTAGGTTTTTGTTTTACCATTTTAGTTTAGATTCCAAGAAACGGTTAAGTGTTCAGATGAACAGAAACGTTGTTAATGTTTAAATATTTGTTTCTAATAGCTTTCATGCAGTGGTTTACTTAAGTACAATATCTTGGTACTTCATGTATTTCACCATTGCTTCAATGTCCTGTTAATGACAATAAGCACTACACTGAAGTTAATGTGTTTTTCTAATGGGTTTTTGGTTATCAGCCTGAAATAGAGAGGCGCAGTGATAATGTATTTTTGTAGGACGACCCTGAAGTAAGCTGCTGGTTCCCTCAACCAAAAAGCAATGGGATTTCTCCATAGGATTTTGGAATATTGTAAAAAATAAGATCTGTGGAAAACAAAGATGAAGGGTAATCACAGGACAAGACACAGCTGGGCAGGGGAGGCAGAAACACAAGGGCAACAGGTGAACACAATCAGTGTTTCAAAATAAAAAGGTGGACAATGAAAACAACAATCCAAAACCATGGCTGAAGTCGAATAGTCCATTTAGCTTAGGAGTGAAATGACCCGGAAGTCCCTCAGTGGCAGCCATGATAAGTGCCGTTCGAATTCTCTAGATGATAGGAAAGGAAGTTTCAAACTTCCTTTATAACCTCCTTTAGCTTAGGAACCACTGGACCTCCCTTACGAAAGGAGAGGAGAAAATGCTGCCCCACATTGCCTTGCGGCCGCAGCATTTGCCGTCACACCAGTAGCGTAGGCAGAAATGTACTTTAGGGTGGGCCTGTAAAAAATAGGGTGGGCCAGATTTTTCTTCTGCGCATCAGAACCGGTGGCAGATTACTTTTAGAATACTTTTGGAATACTTTATTTTTCCATAACAGATGGGTATGTCTTGGTGAACAGGAGACACGTATTTTACTGTTTTAATGGCTTATCAAGAGCACAAACACAACATCTTGATGTCATTCTGGACAGCTCTCTCATCTGCGCCCCACATAAAAAACATCACCCGGACTGCATTCTTTGTACTGTCTTAAAACCTTTCCTTATGAATATGTTATGAATTGTAAGGTGTCCTTGGGTGCTTTGAAAGGCGCCCCTAAATAGAATGAATTATCATTATTATTATCTGAAACGATGTAATAACTTTTAAAACTTTTTCCAGTCACTTGCCCCATGCATTCAGCAGCAGCAGGCCATTCACTTTGATTTTATCCCGTTATAAATGTCATCATTTCGACAATAAAGAAATGCTACATAAACGTTATCTTGCACATTTTATCTAACCATCTCCGTTTCTAACTTTCAATATATTTTAAAAGAGATTCTCTCTCTCTCATCTGCGTGCGGGGGCGGGGCCTCACAGACACACTAGGCTTGTTTGAGACAAGCAAGACCTGCGCAGACCTGCGCAGTTGCGATCAACGTCTTGCTAGTGCGTTGCATGATGGTTAGTCATTTTGTCCGACTTGCTCTGGAGGCTCGCCCACATGAGTCTTTGAAATCTCGCGGGACAAAGACGCCCGCAGCCTTGAGAGCGAGGCGAGTTGGCGCAGTTGCTCTCCACGAGCTGCGGAAGCGAAATGCTTGATGGGAAACGGCTCGCTGGTATCTCGAGCTGAGCGCTCATTGGTGGTTTTTACCACGTGCTGCTGATGAAACTTTCCAATTGGCTGGCAAAAGTGTGTTGTTGTTTTGTGTCAGTTTTACGTCGCCACATCCATTCCCATTTTTCATCATTGTTCCACAATGTTTATCATCATGAAATTAATATCTATATATTTTATACTATACTGCTTACCGTTTTCATACTTTATATATCTTAGCATATTCATACACTGTTCATACTGCTCACAGGCTGATATCTAGTGTATTCATACCCCTCACTGTTTATTCATCATTCAATTAATTCTATATTTTATTCTGGAGATGGTGTACATTACTTTTCACTTTACTGCTTCTTGCACCTGGTTAGAAGCTAAACTGCATTTCGTTGTCTCAGTACCTGTAATCTGTGCAATAACAATAAAGTTGAATCTAATCTTGAGCAGGAACAAATGTATTTACTTAGTACATATCTGACGATTAAACACGTGTGCATTCTTTATAAATGCAAACCGAGTCAAGCCGACTCCGGAGGTGCCGGTATGCACCTTAAAGTTGTTTGCAATCCGCCAAAAAACCGAGAGAAGAAGAAGAAGAATGCGAAGAAGGAGATGAAGAAGAAGAAGCCGACTCGGAGCTGTCCGACTTCAGGCGAGCTTTTTGACACCTCCCCCGGCTGCGATCGGCTACTCTCGTCTACTTTCGAGGCGAGCCGCAATGTGTCTCAAACAAGCCTATTGCATCTCTCTCGCTCACAGACATGCTGCAGCGCCGTGCAGTGTGCACACAGTTATGCCGGTAATGAATATTACATTTTGTGAAGAAACTTTAAATAATTCCAATAAGTATTCCAAAATGTATTCACTTCAGGTTTACGAAAGTAACTGTAATCAGATTACTCGTTTTTCAAATGTAACGCCAGCTGAATATACTTGATATTTGTATTCTGATTACGTAACGCCGTTACATGTATTCCGTTACAACCCAACCCTGTGTATATCTCTCCGGACTGTCCACCAGGAGATGAAAAACACCCACCTCTCCGCCTCTTCCAAGGGACGATTAAAAAAATGTTTCTTCTGACAGCCCAGCAGCAGGAGAGGTGGGGAGAAGGAGGCGGGGCTATTTCATCGTTATCAGAAAATGATCGTATAGATCGCTGATGAGGGCAGTGGGGGCTCTTCTTGGAGTCTGGCTTTTTTTTTAAAACCAAAGTTCATTAGTGAACTTTGAGCCATCATTTATTTTGCAGGCAGCTCTCTGCCTCTCTCACGTTATTATGGCGCGCGCCGGAACCAACAATCAGTTTTTACCGTAAATAAGTTCGGTTCAGAGGACAAAACACATACAACATTAATTAAACTCGATATTTGTTCACTTGAATTTCACTTTGAATTCTTGGATATTCTCAATGGGTGAATACATTTTTTCATAATAATAATTAAATAATTAAAAAAAAGAAAACATTTTTTTTTTTTTAAATTACACCGAAGCTTTCTCAGGGTGGGCCAATGAGTAAACTGCTTATTAAGCATTTTAAAACGTATGTGGTAACTTGCCAAAGTGCTTTGTTTTGAACATTCATCAGTATTATAATAAAAAAGAGAAATATGAACGTTAGTTTTTACTGAAATGATCAAATAAAGTCAACATTTCACAGTCTTTACTGAGCTGTGTGGGGGTTGTTCAACTTTTAAAAGATGTTTGAATGGTGATATACACAGTGATAGATGTTAAGGACTAACGTTTATAATAAATACATCTGTATTGATTTTAAGATATTTTCATAGTTCATACAATCATACGTAAAGGGATCATTTGTATTAATGTGGACTGGAGGGAGAGGGTGACGACTCTGTCAGCATAACTTTCACTTTCCTTTTTTATTTCAGTTCCAACTTTGGTCATGAAGAATATGTTTCTCTGTTGTCCACGTTCATAAAGCATAAAGCAACAGTGTGATGGCCACAGCCACACAGGGTAAACCAACTACACTGCATCCTCATCTTCAGTAGTTTTACTTTAGTGCAGCTACAATAAAACATGCCAATTAACACCACACATTTGCTCTAGATGGTAAACTCTTCATTTGATTGTAATCTGACATTACTTCAAACATTTTAGCACAGCTAATACACAAGTATGTGTTTGTATTAATTGCATTCTTTGTCTCTTGAGTTACCATGTCCATTGGGGGAGGTTACTTCCTGGTTCAGCAAAGGGCGTGGCCGAGCGCTGAGGGCTGATAAATACTGCAAGGAGCCAATTGGGACAGATTGGGACAAACCACCTGCTTCCATGTCAAAGGGGGGATTTGGGTTTTGTCAGTGTCCTGTGTATGATGTGACTATTAATTATCCCTTGGGTTCAACTTGGTTTGGCCAAGCCACTATATAGGTTCCTTGGTTTTTCATTGTAGGAGGTCCGTTTGTTGAGTTAACACCTGTTATGTTTCTTTTAGGTATTTTCTGTTGACCTCTTTTATAAGCCTAGTTATTATATGATGTTTTGTGGATTTTTGGGTAAATAAAAACCCTAGTTTATTTAAACCACTCCTGTGTCCTGTTGTCTTACTGCTTGGTCCCTGACAATTGGTGGCAGTGGTGGGATCATTCAGTGGAGGACACGGGTGGTTTTTTTTCACCTTCTTTTGTTTTTTATAAAAAATTTAAAAAAAGATGCAGCATGCGGGACGTGGAGGGAGAATTACAAGGAAACCGGGAGGACCGACAAGCCTTTCAAATGTCCAGGAGAAGCAAGCCAGTAGTGAAGAGGAGGACAATGGGGCCTCTGGAGTGGTAGAAAGCACTGAGGGTGAAGGTAAGGAGCCATCCATGTCGGACCTGGTGGCCCTGCTTCAGGCTCATATGGGGCAGACGGAGGCTCAAATGGCAAAGCAGAGCGAGATAACTACAAGACAGGAACAGCGGTTTGAAACAATGCGACAGCAGTTTCAGCTTTTGCAGTTAGAAGTTCAGGCCAGAACATCTCCAGTACCAGATTCTCTGTCCGCAGACCCTGATCCATCAGAGGTGGAAGTCTTACCATCCACCAGCAACCATCCTCAGGTGCAAGCGGAGTTTTTTACCATGGCTGCCCATCCAAACCTTGCAGGTCAGTCTCGCACACACCATGAGCCCAGAATGGAAAGATTAACGGACAATGATGACATTGAACACTTTCTGATTACACTTGAACGGATTGCTATAGCATGCCGGTGGCAGAAAGCAGATTGGGTTTTTCACTTGTTACCATTGCTTACTGGCAAAGCTAGAGGTGCGTATGTGCATATGGACATTGATGATTCCCTTGACTATGACCAAGTAAAATCTGCTATTCTTTCTAAGTATGACATCAACCCTGAGACCTACAGGCAAAGATTTCGTTCCTTGGAGTTTAACCCTGACGAGAGCCCCAAGGAGTTGTATGTAAGACTCAAGGAACTTTATGGGAAATGGATCCAACCAAAAGGTAAATCCATACATGAAATTGGTGAAATAATCATACTAGAGCAATATTTGAGAATGTTGTCCCCTGAGCTTCAAGTCTGGATCCGAGAGCGTGACCCAGGATCGGCGATGGAGGCTGCTGGACTGGCTGACGTCTTTGTTGCTGCCCGTAATAAAGGACAGCAATGGAGCTATAACTCATGGAGTTCAAAGGATCGACACAAACCAGCTCGACAGTACGATCAGGAGGCACCCTCCGGTGTGGGTAAGCCTCCCAGGTGGGAAAAGCAGTCAGCTAGCAGCCCATTTAAACCTCTTGGTAAAAAGCCAATTTGTTATCTCTGTGGAATAGAAGGCCATATAAAACCTATATGCCCCCAAAATGCAGCCAAAATGACACAAATGTGCTTTGTGCCTCGCCCTCATATTGAGCATGTGCGTAAGGATGACCAGTCTATTAAGATGACACTCATAGAAGTTAATGGACAGATTATCAAGGCCTTGCTGGATTCTGGGAGTAGTCAGACTCTTGTACACCGGAAGTTTGTACCACCCAACATTATTAGCACAAGAGACACGATCCCAATCTGTTGTGTGCATGGAGATGAGAAAAGCTATTCAACAGCTGACATGTACATAAAAGTAGAGGGTCAAACTTACCTCTTGAACATTGGGGTTGCTGATAACTTACCTTATCCAGCGGTGCTGGGGCGAGATCTTCCAGTGCTGTTTGATTTGTTGGAGGGGAAGCAAAGCCAAAAATGTAATGTTGTAGTTACTAGAGCACAGGCAAAATCACCAAATGAGCACTTTGAGACTCTTAGTGCTTTATCTTTTTTCAATCAGGAGCTTGACACAACATCTGGGAGACCTCGGAAAACTCGCAGACAGAGGAGGCAGGAAAAGTTCCAACACACAGTTGTGAACCCACCATCCAGCACTGAGCCAGATGTAACCTTACAGTTTCAAATGCCAGCCAATATCATGGAAATGCAGAAAGCTGATCTATCCCTAGTTTCTCTTTTTCAGACGGCGAAGGAAAAAGAGCCAGGAGCTGAGCTGGACTTCAACAAAGACGAGTATGTTCTGCAAAATGGCATTCTCTACCGTCAGCAGGGGTCGGTGTTGCAGCTAGTGGTTCCCCAAGCAGTTAGAGACAACATTCTCTCTTTGGGGCACTCTATCCCCTGGGCTGGCCACCTGGGTAAGCATAAAACCATAGCTCGCATCCAACGCTATTTTCACTGGCCTGGCCTGCGAAGAGAGGTCACTCAATTCTGCAGAAGTTGTCCTCAGTGCCAAATAACATCTGCTAGAACCCCCTCCAGAGCTCCCCTCCAGCCTTTACCCATCATTGGCACCCCATTTGAGCGCCTTGGGATGGACATTGTTGGTCCTGTTGAGAGGAGCAAGGGGGGAAACCGGTACATGCTGGTCATAACAGATTACGCCACAAAGTACCCAGAAGTTTTTCCATTAAAATCCATAAAAGCAAAATCAGTTGCTTTCTGTTTGGTTCAGTTCTTTTCAAGAGTAGGTTTCCCTCATGAAATATTAACTGATCAGGGAACTAACTTCATGTCCACTCTGCTGAAACAGGTGTATCACTTGCTGGGTATTCGGAGCCTGAGGACCACACCATATCACCCCCAAACTGATGGATTGACGGAGCGTTTCAACCAAACCCTGAAGCAGATGCTACGGAAGTTTGTCAACAACAGTGGCACAGACTGGGACCAGTGGCTGCCATACCTCCTCTTTGCTTATAGAGAAGTACCCCAAGCCTCCACTGGTTTCTCTCCATTTGAACTTTTGTATGGACATGAAGTACGAGGACCTCTCTCACTGTTGAGGGAGATTTGGGAGGGAAACAAGGCGAGGGATGATTCTGTTAACATTGTATCCTATGTTGTTCAGATGAGAGATCGATTGGAGAAAATGAGTCGGCTTGCCCAATCTCACATGGCAGTGGCCCAGCAACAGCAGAAGTCCTGGTATGATCGGTCAGCTCGGCAAAGATCCTTCAACCCAGGACAAAAGGTACTAGTTTTCCTCCCAAGTGATAACAGCAAGCTGTTGGCAAAGTGGCAGGGACCATTTGAGATCAAGAAGCAACTCGGGCCCACAACATATGAGGTATCGACCCCTGGGAAGCCACGCTCCAGTAGAGTACTCCATATAAATCTCTTGAAAGAGTGGGTGCCGCGACCTGAACAAGAAGCAAGAGTGATGCTCATCAGGGATGTGCAAGAGGAAGAGGAAGTGGAGGAGCAATACCTATCTCCAGGGGGGGCTACGGTGAGCCATGACCTCAGCCACCTCTCCGAAGACAAACAGCTTCAGGTGAGAACAATCTGTAGGTCAGAATTATTTCAGGAGAATCATGGGAGAACAGATATTGTTGAGCATGACATTGTGGTTAGAGAAGGTGCTTCTGTGAGACGGCTGAGTTACAGGATTCCGGAACGCCTGCTGGCGTCACTGAAAAAGGAGGTCGATCTGATGCTGTCCCTGGGGATCATTGAGATTTCGAAAAGCGAGTGGTGCAACCCAGTGGTCCTTGTGCCAAAGAAGGATGGCAGTCTTAGGTTTTGTATTGATTTTAGGTACCTGAACTCAATTTCTTTGTTTGATTCTTATCCAACACCAAGAATCGATGAACTGCTTGAACGGCTTGGAAAAGCCAAATACTTAACCACATTAGATCTTTCCAAGGGTTACTGGCAGGTTCCACTGACTGAGCGGTCTAGGGAGCTGACAGCCTTTAGGACACCATTGGGTCTTTTCCAGTTCACGGTCATGCCATTTGGACTGCATGGTGCTCCAGCGACCTTCCAGAGGCTTATGGATCAGGTACTTTGTGATTTATCTGGTTTTGCTGCAGCATATCTGGATGACATTGTCATTTACAGCTCCACCTGGGAGGAGCACATGGAACATCTGCACACTGTCTTGGATCGCCTCTACTCTGCGGGGCTGACTATCAATCCATCGAAGTGCGTCTTTGCCGCTGCAGAGACGGAGTACCTGGGCCACATCATTGGACGCGGGGTGATACGGCCACGGGTCAGCAAGATTCAGGCCATCGAGTCATGTCCTGTGCCACAAACAAGGAAGCAGCTCCGATCTTTTCTGGGCATGGCAGGCTTCTACCACCGCTTTGTACCACACTTCTCTGCCAGGGCAGCTCTACTCACAGACCAGACTGGATCCCGGTCTTCAAATCAGATACAGTGGACAGAGGAGTCCATGGCAGCTTTTCACGACATCCAGGGATCATTGAGTAAGAAACCTGTTCTTTACAGTCCAACTTTGATGAACATTTTATCTTGCAGACGGATGCTTCTGATAGGGGTCTGGGCGCTGTGCTTCTCCAGGGGTCATCAGACAACCGCCATCCAGTGGCCTACATCAGCCGGAAACTGTTCCCCAGGGAGGTCAGGTATTCAACCGTGGAAAAGGAGGCACTGGCTATCAAATGGGTCCTCGACTCTCTCCGGTATTACCTCCTGGGTAGAGAATTCACCCTGGAGACTGATCATAAAGCGCTTCAGTGGATGGGAAGGATGAAGGATACCAATGGAAGGATTACCCGGTGGTACCTGGCACTGCAACCATTCCGCTTTCACATTCAGCACATCCCAGGCAAGGACAATGTCACAGCTGACTACCTCTCTCGCTGTTTCAGCGAGAGTCTTGAAGGGGGGGGGAGTGTGTGATGGCCACAGCCACACAGGGTAAACCAACTACACTGCATCCTCATCTTCAGTAGTTTTGCTTTAGTGCAGCTACAATAAAACATGCCAATTAACACCACACATTTGCTCTAGATGGTAAACTCTTCATTTGATTGTAATCTGACATTACTTCAAACATTTTAGCACAGCTATTACACAAGTATGTGTTTGTATTAATTGCATTCTTTGTCTCTTGAGTTACCATGTCCATTGGGGGAGGTTACTTCCTGGTTCAGCAAAGGGCGTGGCCGAGCGCTGAGGGCTGATAAATACTGCAAGGAGCCAATTGGGACAGATTGGGACAAACCACCTGCTTCCATGTCAAAGGGGGGATTTGGGTTTTGTCAGTGTCCTGTGTATGATGTGACTATTAATTATCCCTTGGGTTCAACTTGGTTTGGCCAAGCCACTATATAGGTTCCTTGGTTTTTCATTGTAGGAGGTCCGTTTGTTGAGTTAACACCTGTTATGTTTCTTTTAGGTATTTTCTGTTGACCTCTTTTATAAGCCTAGTTATTATATGATGTGTGGATTTTTGGGTAAATAAAAACCCTAGTTTATTTAAACCACTCCTGTGTCCTGTTGTCTTACTCCTTGGTCCCTGACAAACAGCATCAGAGCACGGTGCAGAGTCTCTAGATGAGTTTACAGTAGTCCTTCGTTCTTATTAAACATCCATGTTGTAGTCTGCTGTATAGAAAACTATAGGTTACTTATGTAACGCCAGTTCTCAGAGTAACATGTAGTGAGATGTCTCACTATGGGATGCGCCTCATCGCGGAGCAAACAGAAGCATCAATCTCATTACACCAATCCTGATTGGCTAGTGATCTTGACGTCAGCGTCAGGGAATCCACCCCCTATAAGTAGCTTGCGCTACGTTGCATGCGTCATTCAAAATAAGCACCTCTTCTCGCTTCACCATAGCAAGGAGGGCCGTCTGGAGAGACATCTCACTACATGTTACTCTGAGACTGGGGTTACGTAAGTAACCTATAGTTCTCATTCATAACACTCCGTTCGATGTCTCACTATGGGAAATTGTAGCTCCCGTATTGCCAGACGAGCTTATCTCGAAAATCACCAAACCAACCAGAACTCAACAGGTAGAGCTCTGACTCAACAAGGTGCCCAGCACTGCTCGGGCCACACTAGGAGCAGAGACGTCTAGCCTGTAAAAGCGGACAAAAGTGAGCGGCGAGGACCAGCTCGCCGCTGCACAGATGTCTTGGATGGAAACACCTTTGAACAAAGCCCAGGATGTAGCCAGTCCACGAGTCGAATGAGCCCGCAGACCCGAAGGTGCCTGCAGCCCCTGATTCGTATAGGCCGAAGCAATAGCCTCCACAATCCATTGGGAGAGCCGTTGCTTAGTAACGGGCTTGCCCTTGTGAATGTTAGGCCAGGACACAAAGAGTTGGTCATTATGACGAAACTCTTTTGATCTGTCCATATAAGTAAGTAAAGCACGGACTGGACACAGCAAATCCTGCTGCTGTTCCCCGGAGGGACACAGCGGCGGAGGAAATGCCTCAATGTTAATTGGGGTACACGAACCAACCACCTTTGGTGTAAAGGCAGGGTTGGGTTTCAACTACACTCTCGTTTGCCCTGGGGCAAACTGAGTGCATGAAGGATGTACAGATAGCGCATGAATGTCACTGACCCGCTTGGCGGATGCCAGGGCCAGTAACAGCACTGTCTTGAGTGACAAGTGCTTCATGTCAGCTCCTTCCAGGGGTTCAAATGGGGTCAGGTTGAGCCCATCTAAAACCACTGCCAAGTCCCATAAGGGCACCAGTGACCTGGAAACAGGGAGGAGCCTGCGAGCCCCTTTCATAAAACGGCAGACCAAACGATGTTGGCTAGCCGTCTTTCCCTCAAAGCCCACATAGCATGCAGCAATAGCAGCCAGGTACACTTTGATCATAGAGAAAGCTCTGTGTTTATCGATCAAGTGCTGTAGAAATGATAAAATCACCCGACAGGACATTGAAAGGAGATGTGTCCTTTTTGAAGGCACCACTCCTCAAACACCCTTCACTTACATACCCTAGGGACCAGAGGGTACAATGGTTGGACATTTACTACCGGCCGCGGTATGCCTAGTGTACAGGGTCCATATAACCGACTTAATGCATAGCGGGAAGTCGGTTATATAGACATCAACAGAATAAGTGTTTAACGGTGATTTAAACTAGTTTATGCGGGGAAAAGAGTGCTCAAAATCGGATTCAACAGGCCATCCACACCGACTCCCATTAAAAGTGATTGAAATGTACAGGAATCTGTCCATTTCAATCACATTTGATGACCCGTCCAGGGTGACTTTCTTCCCCAGGAATTAGTGTCTGAAAGCTGGCTAACATTACTTTAAATACAGTGTGCACATGGCTTTATTACCCATGAAATAGTGTGTGAAAGCTGGGTGAGTTTGATGTGAATTTAAGGAAGATATGGCCATTTCATCCACACCTCACGACTCCCATTAAAAGTGATTGAAATGTACAGGAATCTGTCCATTTCAATCACATTTGATGACCCGTCCAGGGTGACTTTCTTCCCCAGGAATTAGTGTCTGAAAGCTGGCTAACATTACTTTAAATACAGTGTGCACATGGCTTTATTACCCATGAAATAGTGTGTGAAAGCTGGGTGAGTTTGATGTGAATTTAAGGAAGATATGGCCATTTCATCCACACCTCACGACTCCCATTAAAAGTGATTGAAATGTACAGGAATCTGTCCATTTCAATCACATTTGATGACCCGTCCAGGGTGACTTTCTTCCCCAGGAATTAGTGTCTGAAAGCTGGCTAACATTACTTTAAATACAGTGTGCACATGGCTTTATTACCCATGAAATAGTGTGTGAAAGCTGGGTGAGTTTGATGTGAATTTAAGGAAGATATGGCCATTTCATCCACACCTCACGACTCCCATTAAAAGTGATTGAAATGTACAGGAATCTGTCCATTTCAATCACATTTGATGACCCGTCCAGGGTGACTTTCTTCCCCAGGAATTAGTGTCTGAAAGCTGGCTAACATTACTTTAAATACAGTGTGCACATGGCTTTATTACCCATGAAATAGTGTGTGAAAGCTGGGTGAGTTTGATGTGAATTTAGGGAGGGAGAGCAGCAGCAGCAGCAGCAGCAGCAGCAGCCGCCGCAGCAGCAGCAGGCTGTGACCCTGGCGGAAATACATTGATTGTTTTAGCCAGGAATAAGTGTTTAGAAGGCGGGTAAAGTGTTCCTGCAGCTCCTCCACGACGGTAATAATGATTAGATATAATTGCCAGGGCAGAAAGCTCTTTTTAAAAGTGAAAAAACGATTTGAAACCGTTTGAAATGACTGGCGGGTGCTGATGGAAAGCAGGCGGAAATAAATTGATTGTTTACCCAGGAAAAGGTGTTTAAAAGGCGGGTAAAGTGTCCCTGCAGCTCCTCCATGACGGTAATAATGATTAGAAATCATTTACAGGGCAGAAAGCTGTTTTTAAAAGTGAAAAAACGATTTGAAACCGTTTGAAATGACTGGCGGGTGCTGATGGAAAGCAGGCGGAAATACATGGATTGTTTTACCCAGGAGAAGGTGTTTACAAGGCGGGTAAAGTGTTCCTGCAGCCCTTTAAATACAGTGTGCACATGGCTTTATTACCCATGAAATAGTGTGTGAAAGATGGGTAACTTTGCTGTGAATTTAAGGGAGATATGGCCCTTTCAAACAGGGAGATGTACAGGCCTTTATTACCCACGAATTAGTGTCTGAAAGCTGGCTAACATTACTTTAAATGCATGGTGCACATGGCTCTGTTACCCATGAATTAGTGTGTGAAAGCTGGGTGAGTTTGATGTGAATTTAAGGGAGATATGGCCATTTCATCCACACCTCACGACTCCCATTCAAAGTGATTGAAATGTACAGCACTCTGTACATTTCAATCACATTTCCCGACCCGGCCAGGGTGACTTTCTTCCCCACGAATTAGTGTCTGAAAGCTGGCTAACATTACTTTAAATGCATGGTGCACATGGCTCTGTTACCCATGAATTAGTGTGTGAAAGCTGGGTGAGTTTGATGTGAATTTAAGGGAGATATGGCCATTTCATCCACACCTCACGACTCCCATTCAAAGTGATTGAAATGTACAGCACTCTGTACATTTCAATCACATTTCCCGACCCGACCAGGGTGACTTTCTTCCCCACGAATTAGTGTCTGAAAGCTGGCTAACATTACTTTAAATGCATGGTGCACATGGCTCTGTTACCCATGAATTAGTGTGTGAAAGATGGGTAACTTTGCTGTGAATTTAAGGGAGATATGGCCCTTTCAAACAGGGAGATGTACAGGCCTTTATTACCCACGAATTAGTGTCTGAAAGCTGGCTAACATTACTTTAAATGCATGGTGCACATGGCTCTGTTACCCATGAATTAGTGTGTGAAAGATGGGTAACTTTGCTGTGAATTTAAGGGAGATATGGCCATTTCATCCACACCTCACGACTCCCATTCAAAGTGATTGAAATGTACAGCACTCTGTACATTTCAATCACATTTCACGACCTGTGTAGACTGGCTTTCTTACCCATTAGGTACACCGACAAAGGCACCTCTTCGGGGCCGCTCCAAGACCCCCAAAACACGGACTGAGGAGCTCCAGGATCCCTCCCATGTACCTCCAGAACCTCGAGCACCTTGGGTCCCCGGGCCCCCGAACTTAAGCACTCCCCCACGGACTAAACCAAGATGATCACACCCTCAAGAATCTCGTGCCCCTGGCTACACTTAAAGGGGGTCTACTTTGCGGTGCTTTGCCGTCCGCCCATCGGCACCCATAGTCGGCCTTCTTCACAGCAGCAGCACCCAACCTCCATGGAGGATTTTGCTCGTGCCCCTGGCTACACTTAAAGGGGGTCTACTTTGCGGTGCTTTGCCGTCGCCCATCGGCACCCATAGTCGGCCTTCTTCACAGCAGCAGCACCCAACCTCCATGGAGGATTTTGCTCGTGCCCCTGGCTACACTTAAAGGGGGTCTACTTTGCGGTGCTTTGCCGTCCGCCCATCGGCACCCATAGTCGGCCTTATTCACAGCACCACCTGCCCTGCTGGAGGTTCACACTTTAACTTTTTTTACCCTCTTCTACCTTACTTGATCCCACACTTGAGCACTCCTCACTCGGACTAAACACCTACATGCTACCACCAGAACCAGAATATCGTGCCCCTGGGGATCTTAAAGGAAGAAAACCCATAGTGGGATTTAAAAACAGAAGACTTAGTAATTTTAACAAACTTTATTTACAGTAATATTGACAGTAATAAATACATTCAAACAGGATATAACGTATTTACAAGGGGACTGATTACAACAACACACTGCATATTTACAAGTTGATCACTGGCAACAGTGGGTGAAGTTGGGGCAGAGTATGGCACCCTCTCTTCACCCATGTCTGAGGGGTTGTGTTCGGCCAGTGACTGGTCCCTCTTCGGGACATGTCTTGGTAGGGAGTCTTGGTAGGGAGCCGGGCTGTGCTCCTCTCCAGAGTTGTCACTGTCGATGTCAATACCCGCAAAAGTGTCTTCATTTCCCGCTGCTGCTGCTGTCGATGCCGCCGCCGCTGCTTGCAGTGACTCTGTGAAGAGCAACCGAATGTCCGCAGCCTCCTTCAAAGAAGGATTATTCGCGTAAAATGTGTCCGCAGTTGCAGTGTTGTGACACATGAAATCACTCACTCTTTGGCGGTTGCCTTTGTCTTGAAACCTCTTCGCATTATCGGCGTGGACTGTGCGGAGGTCGGTGAAGTTAATGGGACTGCGGAGCCCCACATCAGCCCATGCCAACCTCAGGGAGTAGGCAAGCTTCCTGAACGGGTTCTTCCCCTCTGTGTACAGAAAGTAACGGCTCTGGGTGCAGGTCAGCGTACCCTTAATTTCCAGCCACCTCTTCATCCATCCAAATTCTTCTACGGTGAGGTACAGCTACGCCTCCCCGAACGCGTTGGCCGTCTTGTGGTTACTTACCTGTTATGACAGAGATAGAGAGTGTCAATACAATGTCAATCATGCATATAACTGCCAGAATAAATACATTGATTAATAGCACTCACATGAACCAGGTAGCCGAAGGCAGTGCCAGTTGTATCCGCCTTTCGGACCTCGGCGTTGGTCATGTTGGAGTAGACCCCCGGACGGTGGCCATAAATGCAGCTCCAATGAAGAGTCATATACCCATAGAGCAGTGTCCGGGTCGCGGTAGTCGGATTGCTGGCCATCACATCCAGGAGCTGAGGGATGCGAGTGGTGGTCGAAGTCAAGCATGTCATTAGGTCGTTGTGGCTCGGCAGACCTTCCATCTTGTCACGCTTCACTTGCATCTGGTGGATAAGTACTTTTCTCTTCAGGGACTTCAGGATGGCAACTACTTCCCGTTTGATTAAAATCATGTCGGTTTGGCTGAGCCTGCTCCCCTTGCACGGTGTGTCGGCCATGTACTTGAGAAAGTGTGATATATTCTTGATGTAGAAGTCGGAGGTCGTGACCTGAAGGCTTGACTTCATCAGGCTCCGGGACCACCCGCGTATCCTCTTGAGATCCCTCAAAAAGAGCCAGTCAGACAGGCGATTGAAACCGTGTGCCATGAAACTGAGGAACGACTTCACTCTGCTTAGTTTGGAGACTGTGTTTTCCTGGAGCCTCACTGGTGGGTCGATACCTGCATAATGCTCCCGGTATCCTTGCAGATACTCCTCTGTGAAATATAAACAGTACTTTAATGACAACACATGATGTGTTACAGAAACTGCATGTGTCACATAGCCAAAACACTTACCCATGATCCGTGGGAATGTTATGTCCCGCATTATATTTCCCCGGCCCCTGCCCCGGAACCAGGGGGAATTTATGGGAGGGGAGGTTGACGAGGCCTCGGTATGGATGGATGCAGGCTCTGAGGAGCTGGATGAATGGGTGTGAGAGCCAGTGGGGGACTTGCTGCAGGCGGGAATGGGAGACGTGCTGCAGGCGGGAATGGGAGACGTGCTGCAGGCAGGAATGGGAGACTTGCTGCAGGAGGGACCTTTCGACTTGGACAGCCTCGTTGGTGTCGACTCTGGTCGGGGTCGTTTCTTCAGAATGACCCGCTCTCGTTCCTCCCCATCGAACGCGGGCATGTCCCCGGCCCGCTGATCCATCCTCTGTCGCTTGTCCTTTATCCTCTGCTGCAACTTGCAGCGCAGGGATTTCACCTCAGCAGCATATATGTCCCGCTGAGCCCTCACTGCGTTAGCCTCCAGCCTCCATTCTTTGCAGTCCGGGTTGTCATATTCATTCACCGGGGACAAGGGTGGAGGTTGTGACAGTATATCGTCGTCTGCCACCGTGTCAACAGCCCAAGCGGTAATCATTTCTATGGTGGGGTTTGTCATTCGGAGTTCATAAAGCTCCTTCTTGGCCACTGTCATTTTCATTTGATTTTGAACCACATGTAGTTCCTCCCGGGCCAGCTCAACATGGTCTCTGGCCAAGTGGCGATCCAGCCTTGTGCCGTGGTACTCGCATCCCAGAATGGTACAGGGGTGGAGCCTAATGTTGGTCCGTCCGTTGGCCAACAACAGCAGAATTTTTCTTTCATCCAAGTTACGCACACCATGGTTCCTCTGTAGGTGCTTGCTCAGGGCACGGTAGGAGCTATTGCAGATCGGACAACGGACCGCCATCCGACCTGTATTCTTGAGCATTTCGGTACCGGGAAATGTCACCAGAATCGTGGGTAAAAAAGAAGGAAGCGTGAAAAGACTCACGAAAGACGCACTCAGCTTATTTTCAAATCAGTGTTTGTTTTCATTTGCATCATGGTGCGGTGTCCCATTTAGGCACTCGTTAGGCGGGCAGAGATCCCTGTAATCTCCCCTCATGTTCCTCCAGAGTCTGATTCTCCCAAAGGATACCCGACAGTTTCGGGTACGACCCAGAGGGCGCACGGTGGACGGCCAGGGCGAGGCCGCCACACCGCGCTGGAGTCAGGGTCCCGGTGAGGCGCAGGACGGAGCACCCGGCAGTAGCCTCCAGCAGACCCCCGCGCGGTTCCCTCGTCCCTCAGAAGAGGTGGAGAGGCGGAGGGGTGGGTCTTTTCATCCGCTGGCGGGTTGCCGGGATAACAGTATCCTCCGGGGAGGCATTAAACCCCTCTCAACTGCCCCCCGGAGGAGGCAGGGGAGTCAGGTACCCAGAGGGTGGACGGCCAGGGCGAGGCCGCCACACCGCGCTGGAGTCAGGGTCCCGGTGAGGCGCAGGACGGAGCACCCGGCAGTAGCCTCCAGCAGACCCCCGCGCGGTTCCCTCGTCCCTCAGAAGAGGTGGAGAGGCGGAGGGGTGGTTCTTTTAATCTGCTGGCGGGTTGCCGGGATAACAGTATCCTCCGGGGAGGCATTGAACCCCTCTCAACTGCCCCCCGGAGGAGGCAGGGGAGTCAGGTACCCAGAGGGTGGACGGCCAGGGCGAGGCCGCCACACCGCGCTGGAGTCAGGGTCCCGGTGAGGCGCAGGACGGAGCACCCGGCAGTAGCCTCCAGCAGACCCCCGCGCGGTTCCCTCGTCCCTCAGAAGAGGTGGAGAGGCGGAGGAGTGGGTCTTTTCATCTGCTGGCGGGTTGCCGGGATAACAGTATCCTCCGGGGAGGCATTGAACCCCTCTCAACTGCCCCCCGGAGGAGGCAGGGGAGTCAGGTACCCAGAGGGTGGACGGCCAGGGCGAGGCCGCCACAACCAGAGAACCAGAAAAAAGGGGTGAAATGGGAAAAAAGTACCCCAAAATAGTGTTCCATAAGGCGGGTAGAGTCCCCTGACAACTCCCCATACCTTTCTCCAGGGTGGGAAAAAGTACAAGTCAACTTTTGGAAGAACCAGAGAAAAGGGTGAAAATGGATAAATTGTATCCGAAAATAGTGTTCCAAAAGGCAGGTAGAGTCCCCTGACAACTCCCCATACCTTTCTCCAGGGTGGGAAAAAGTTTAAGTCAACTTTTGGAAGAACCAGAGAAAAGGGTGAAAATGGATAAATTGTATCCGAAAATAGTGTTCCAAAAGGCAGGTAGAGTCCCCTGACAACTCCCCATACCTTTCTCCAGGGTGGGAAAAAGTTTAAGTCAACTTTTGGAAGAACCAGAGAAAAGGGTGAAAATGGATAATGGTATCCGAAAATAGTGTTCCAAAAGGCAGGTAGAGTCCCCTGACAACTCCCCCTACCTTTCTCCAGAGTCGGAAAAAGTCTAAGTTAACTTTTTGGAAGAACCATAAAAAGGGGTGAAAATGGATAAAATGTATCCCAAAATAGTGCCTCTTGAGGCGGGTAGAGTCCCCTGACAACTCCCCTTGCATTCCTCCAGACACCAGTTTGAAAACTTAAAGTTTTGTGAGAACCATGATTGGGGGTCCTCCAGGCAACAATTTCATCCGATCCAAAGTGCTCATGAGGCGGATACATTCCTCCATGATTTCCCCATCATGTGAAAATAGCTCGTTTTTTTCTAAGTGCTCTCAAAAACCGGGTTTCCGATTTCGTGCAGATGGTAGCTTGGAAAAGATGAATGAATTTTTGGGACGGAGGAGGGGAGCTCTCGTTTCCCCTCTCCGTTGTAAATTGCAACGGGGGAGTGCAAAAGTCTCCGGGGCTTCGTTCCGAAGCGCCGAAGACTTGACCCCCTCCCCCGTTGGCACTTAGCCGTTTTTCAAGAATTTTCAAAAACTTCATTTTTGATTATTTTAACATATAATTGACCGTTTTCTTTACTTTTTTTTGCTTTCCACGGGTGGAGGCGCATGGCAGGCCGCATATGAGCTTCCAAATTCGGCCTGGAACGTCCGGGAATTATGGGTTAAGCTCCATATACTGACGACTCCCATTAAAAGTGATTGAAATGTACAGGAATCTGTCCATTTCAATCACATTTGACGACGCATGCAGGGTGACCCTGGCTACACTTAAAGGGGGTCTACTTTGCGGTGCTTTACCGTCCGCCCATCGGCACCCATAGTCGGCCTTATTCACAGCAGCAGCACCCAACCTCCATGGAGGATTTTGCTCGTGCCCCTGGCTACACTTAAAGGGGGTCTACTTTGCGGTGCTTTACCGTCCGCCCATCGGCACCCATAGTCGGCCTTATTCACAGCAGCACCACCCAACCTCCAGTGGAGGATGTTATCATGCCCCTGGCAACACTGGTAAACACTGGTAACATATGTCTAGCCGCTGACAGGAACTTGACATCGGAACTTGACATCGCATTTCCATTGAGCGGACTCCCGTACATGGGAAGGGCAAGTCCCACGGTACCTCCGTTCATAAGGCTGACATTTGCCTTACAGTCATAGAGAGACCTGGTGGAGGAAGCTCTCGCACTCTGAATAGTGTTTATCACCTTCTGAGGGAGTCCCACTGTATTCAGATTGTACCACTCACGGGCCAGGCACATAGTGCCCAGCGCTCTGGGCGTGGGTGAAAGATCGCCCCCCCCGCCTGAGACAGTATGTCCCTGCGTAGTGGGGGCTGCCATGGCTGCCCTCACAGCAGCTGATATATCTCCACCAGCCCGTACATTGCGGGCCATGGCGGAGCCATCAGGATAAGAGTGTGGCGTTGTACCTTCACTCTGGCCAGAGTTGGGGGTATTAGAGCCAGGGGTGGGAACGCGTACAGAAGGCCCGGAGGCCAATCGTGCACGAGCGAGTCCACGCCTAACAGTGCGTTTAAATCGCGCATTGAAAAGAACAGCTGACATTGAGCATTTTGACGCGAACAGATCTACCGCGGCTCTGCCGTAACGCACCCACAGCTGACTCACAATCCTTGGATGTAGAGTACAGTCTGCATATAGTGGTGCACCTCTGGACAGTAGCACTGCCCCGAGGTTCATCACTCCTGGTACCCGCGTCGCTCTCAGAGACAGGAGACGTCTGCCGCTCCATAAGATCAGTTTGCGTGCCAGCATGTCTAACTGGAGAGTACGCAAAACCCCTTGGCGGTTTATACACGATATTGTGGTCGTGTTGTCTGTCCTCACGAGGACATGATGTCCTCTGAGAAAAGGCAGAAAGCGTTTTAGAGTGAGGAACACCGCTCAAAGCTCCAGGTAATTTATGTGCGCCCGCTGGAGGTCTCTGTTCCAGAGACCCCTCACCGGACGACCTCCGTAAATACCTTACAGAATGCCCGAGAAGCGAGGGGGGGTGACAGCGAATTGGAGTCTGTAGCTCCGTGTTACTGTCTTGAGAACCCCAAGCAGATGTTGTGAGCATCTTCCACTGTATGCTCCTTAGAGTCAGCGGAGATGTCACGTCTCTTACCCTCTGAGTCCCTATTAGTTGTGTTATGGGGCCCTCTAGTGTCTGAACACGGTGGTGCCCCATATCGACAATCCCCACAGATACTGCTCATGCGCATGACGGTGGTGCCTTCATAGCCCCAGCCGGCACTGCGCATGCACGTGACGGTGTTGCCTTCACAGACCCGTCTATAATCCGCCTTTTTGAGAGAAGCCGTAGCTGCTCTCAGAAGGGGAACAGTTGACGGACTGTTTATTGTTTTTATTGTTTTTCTTTTCATTTTTTTGAGCTGCGCCCTTGGCTTGAAGCCTGGATGCGTCAGCGGAAAATGGTTTATTTTTTAAACAACAATAAACTTGTGACATGTGTCTTTGCGGACTTGAGGATGGTGTTGAGGCATCTCTCGAGGCGGCGGGAACACATCTGGAGCTGGGGAACCGTGGACTTCCAGCTCTGTCACAGAGGAGAGAAGGAGGGGCTGTCACGCCGCTCGCTTCTTCTTCCTCGACTGCTGGCCGAAACTCACCCTCGTCTCCTGCCTGGGCTGGGGACTCGGGGCGGGCTGCGACCTTGGCTGTTTGGGTATTTTGAACCGAGCAGGGTTGGAGGCAGCTTGGGCAAAGGACTGCCACTGTGAAGGCAGCGGCTGGACCCTTCGAGGGAGGCAGAGGTGGAGGGCCTCGTCCTCCTTCTTTTTCGACTCGCATCTCCTCTGCATGGAGGCGAGAGCGGAGCTGAAAATCCCCTCGGGAACGATGGGCATGTCAAGCACATCCTCCTTTTCCCGGTCTGGGAGGTTGGTGAGGTTGAGCCATCTAGCTCTTTCCTGCACCACCATGATCCCCATTGCCTTGCCCGTGGCCTGGACGGTGCAGCATTGGACACAGAGACAAATGTCTGTGACAACCATCTCATCCAGAACGGCCGGTCCAGGATTGCTCGACAGATCCTCACAGAGCTCCGCTTGGTATGCGGTTCAGAGCCCTGGCGGACAACGCTGCGGCTCTGTAGGACCGTTCAGTCATGGTCGACTGGAATCGGTCCGCCTTCGCTGGCAGCGTGGGGTTCCTGCTTGGTGACGGGCCCATCCTCGGTAGGAGGTGGGCTACCACCAGCGGTTCCATAGGCGGTATGCCTCTCCATACCGTCACAGTCTAGGGAGGAGGCACCCTGGATCGGGGCCTTGTTGCTAAAGGGCCGGTCTCTCCACGAGACCGACACCTCATCCAACATCTCCGGGAAGACCGGAAGGAGTTGCTTCTTTGTCCTCGTTGCTTGGGGAAAATGTTTCCCCTCGTAACGGGACCTGGAGGTCTCCTTGGCCATTTCGGGCCACGGGATGTCTAGCATGGACGCGGCACGCTGACACACGGCCTGCAGGTCCATGCTCAGACAGGGAGAAGCTGGTGTGCTATCGCCCGGGAGAGCAGCCATCGCTCCCGGCTTTGCAGCCTGAGCCGATGACATGAAGATATCATCTTCTTGCTCATCCGAATCAGACAGGAGGAACTCAGAGGCATCCTCTTCGTCCTCCATGTAATCCAATTCCAGGACATCCTCCGCGGGCGGAACCATGGTGAGGTTTAGCCGGGAGCCCCAGCTTGGTAAAGCGCGGGGCTCCGTTCCCGCGTCTCTTGCCGCCGCCGGAACAGCCTGACACGGCGCGGGACTCCGGTTCTGCAGCTGCCGCTGTTGTTGAGCCCCAGACCGACACAGTGCGGGGATCAATCTCTGCGGTGGACGCCCCCGCGTCTTGATTGCCAGCCGGCAAATCAACGGACATGAGGGGTTTCCTGTCCCGACAAGCTAGCTTGGCGTGCTAACCGTCGGCGAAGGCTCTTTACGGTGAAGCGGGCACAATGCCCGCACGAGCCGGGGTTGTCAATAGCCTCCTGGGCGTGTTCCAGCCCGAGGCAGGACGAGCAGACCTGGTGTGAGTCTGTGCCTGATATTTTCAAACCGCAGCCGCAGAGTCGAACCTCCGAGTTACTGACTCCTCTGGTGTGAGGGAGAGAGGCGTCCATCTTGTTCGCCGCGTGGCGTGGAGAGGACCCGCTCGTAACAGGTACGTCGTCGAGAAAAAAGTGTTACCAACCTGTCTTTAATCCTGAGAAAAAGAGGACGGTGAAGGTCTTTTTTCTCAAAGAATATTAACCGGAGTGTTAATATTCTTTGAATCCTTTCCTCCTCCGTGAGAAAGAGAAAATAAAAAACGTCCTCGCTACCATGGTGTCGGTAGTGAGGGAAAACAAGCTAGCGACAGGTGTGTTGCTAGCTTGAAAAAATCAAAACCTTACCTTAATTCCCGAGGAAGAAACGGCGAGGTCGATTATAATACTATCTGGTGTGTTAGTATTAGCGTCTTCTTGCGAAGCAGGAAGGGTAGCCGGTGAGCGCCCGTCGACCGAAATTTTAGATTTGGGTTCAGTCTGTGGACTGTTAAGCTACCATAGAGATGTGCTCTGAAGCGAGAAGAGATGTTTGAATGACGCATGTGACGTAGCGCAAGCTACTTATAGGGGGTGGATTCCCTGACGCTGACGTCAAGATCACCAGCCAATCAGGATTGGTGTAATGAGATTAATGCTTATGTTTGCTCCGCGATGAGGCGCATCCCATAGTGAGACATCAAACGGAGTGTTATGAATGAGAACTGTAGTTTCCATAGTTTCCATAGTTTCCATAGTTTCCCCACAGCAGCAGCAGACACACATTTATGACGTCCGCTGGCGCATCATAAACACGTTGGATAGTGAAAGTGCTGTCGGATTCTCTAAAGTACCACCGTCTCTTCTCCTAAATCCTTTTGAATTATCCTATCCACTATCCCTTAATCCCGTGACGTTTCACTCAGAGGTCAAGGAATAGACGATAGGGTTAGACGTTAGGAGCTGATTTTTGGATTATCTGGCCGCAACCGAAGACACCTTCAGACTTCCTTACAGAGCCCCACCTCCAACACACACGAACGCGCACATGACCAATGAGGGCAATATAAGTGTGTGCACAAGATGGAGGACTGACAGGCAGGTAGGCCATCCAGTTATTTTAGCCGGGCCGGCTAAGATAATTGGTCGTGCTTTTTACAGTGCCACGGCTTCCACAGATAACATTTTTTTATGTATTTATTGTCTGAGCATTTCATGTATAATGAATACATGAAATGGTCAGACAATAAATACATAAAAAAATGCTATCGGGATGTTAAGAGCATTCCATGGAATATAACAAAAAGTGTTTCTGAAGTGAATTACCTACCCTACCTTTAAGTATTTGAAATAATATATACAACAGTCCTGCGGGAGTAAGACTGACAAAGACAAAGGATTCCTGCGGGAGTCACGAGGGAGGCAAAGAGGAGGCAAATACTACTTTGATTGAGCTAAGTATCGCTGGTGTTTTATTTAATTGTTTAGCCTCTCATGCTATAATCATGTGTATTTTCTCCATTCCTGTTCATGTGTCTACTCGCAATTACCACTGGCCCCGTTTATCTCCTAATCGATATAACCGGCCTGCTCTCGTCTATCCCACATGCTCCACTGAGATCCAACATCTAGTTTCAGGCGGCCTGTGGAACTGCCAGTCAGCTGTTCCTAAGGCCGACTTCATCTCTGGCTACGCTTCCCTGCAGTCCCTGGATTTCCTTGCTCTCACTGAGATTACATCCAACACATCCACCCCAGCAGCTCTCTCCACAGCATATTCCTTCTCCCATACACCCAGACACACTGGCAGAGGAGGTGGCACTGGTCTCCTGCTCTCTCCCAAATGGAGCTTTTCCCTCTTCAAGCTACCTAACTTCACTCCTTCCACCTTTGAATTCCATGCCGTCACAGTAACCCATTCTATACAATTAACCATTGTTGTTCTCTACCGTCCACCAGGCGCCTTGGGGGACTTCTTGGAGGAATTAGATAATCTCCTCTCACACATCCCTGAAACTGGCCCTCCCGCTGTACTTCTCGGAGACTTCAACCTCCAGACAGGGAAGATAGACGAACTAACATCTCTGTTAACCGCCTTTGCTTTCTCACTGTCTCCATCCCCACCAACTCATAAAGCTGGCAATGTCCTTGATCTCATATTCTCAAGGAACTGCACTACTTCTAACCTCTCTGTAAACCCGCTCCACACATCCGATCACTTCTTCATTTTATTCTCTCTACCCCTTTCCAAACATAACAAACTAATCTCTTCTCATCCTGCACCTGTCCGCCGTAACCTTCGTTCCCTCTCCCCCTCTACCTTTGCCTCATCGGTGCTCTCAGCCCTCCCTTCCTCTGACTCATTCCAATTCCTACCTCCAAACTCTGCTGCAGAAACTCTCCTCTCTACTCTCTCATCCTCTCTGGACTCTCTCTGTCCTCTCACATCCCCTCCTGCTCCCTGGCTAAATGATGCACTGCATGCTAATAGAACCGTCCTTCGGGCAGCAGAGCGGAAACGGTGGAAATCCAAACACCATGATGACCTCCTAACCTATCAGGCTCTCCTCTCCTCTTTCTCTGCTTCGATCTCTCAGGCAAAAAGTACTTTCTTTCAAGATAAGATCCAATCTTCCTATTCTAAACCCAAAAAACTATATTCCATATTCTCCGTCCTCCTGGCCCCCCCCAAAGCCCTTTCCCCCTCCTCCCTTCTGTCAAGCGACTTTGTTAACCACTTTGAAAAAAAGGTTGATGATATTCGCTCTTCTTTTTCTGACTCACCTTTACTCACCACTGGGTCACCAGACCCTCCTTTCACCCACACACTGACCTCCTTTTCCCCTCTCTCTCCAAGTGAGGTTCTTACCCTCATTACCTCTGCCCGCCCTACCACCTGTCCTCTGGACCCTATCCCTTCAAACCTCTTTCAGACTATCGCTCCTGATATTCTACCGTTTCTCACCCATTTCATCAACACTTCTCTAACTTCTGGTCACTTTCCCAACAGTCTCAAGGAGGCAAGAGTAAACCCTCTCCTAAAGAAACCCACTCTCAACCCTTCTGATGTTATAAACTACAGGCCTGTCTCTCTCCTCCCGTTCCTGTCTAAAACACTTGAACGCGCTGTCTTTAAACAACTCTCCTGTTATCTCCATCAGAACAACCTTCTGGATCCGCACCAGTCTGGTTTCAAGGCAGGTCACTCCACAGAAACTGCCCTCCTTGCTGTCACTGAGAAACTGCACACTGCTAAAGCAGCCTCCCTATCCTCTGTCATCATCCTTTTGGACCTGTCTGCTGCATTCGACACGGTGAATCATCAGATCCTCCTTCGCACTCTCCAAGAACTTGGAGTTTCAGGCTCTGCATTTTCCCTCATCACCTCATACCTCAAAGACTGCACCTACAGGGTTACTTGGAGAGGGTCGGAGTCCGACCCTTGTCAATTAACTACAGGGGTCCCTCAGGGCTCTGTTCTCAGTCCCCTCCTCTTCTCCTTGTACACAAACTCGCTCGGATCTGTCATTAGCCCGCATGGTTTTTCATACCACTGCTACGCTGAGGACACCCAATTAATTCTGTCCTTTCCCCCGCTCAGAGACCCAGGTCGTCGCACGCATCTCTGCTTGTCTAGCTGACATCTCGCAGTGGATGTCTGCTCATCACCTCAAGCTCAACCTTGACAAGACTGAACTGCTTTTCCTTCCGGGAAAAGATTGTCCCACTCTTGACCTAACAATCAACATCGGCACCTCTGTTGTTTCCCCGACTCAGACTGCAAGGAATCTGGGTGTGATCCTAGATAACAACCTGTCCTTCACTGCAAACATTGCTGCTACAACCCGCTGCTGCAGATACACGCTTTACAACATCAGGAGGATACGTCCCCAGCTGACCCAGAAAGCCACGCAGGTTCTGGTCCAGGCTCTCGTCAGCTCACGCCTAGACTACTGCAACTCCCTCCTGGCTGGTCTACCTGCATGTGCCATCCGACCTCTGCAGCTCATCCAGAATGCAGCGGCTCGTCTGGTCTTCAACCTTCCTAAATTCTCCCACACCACGCCGCTCCTCCACTCCCTCCACTGGCTTCCGGTAACTGCTAGAATCCACTTCAAGACAATGGTGCTTGCGTACCATGCTGCAAATGGATCTGGCCCTTCCTACATCCAGGACATGGTTAAACCGTAAACCCCAGCACGTGCACTCCGCTCTGCATCAACCAAACGGCTCGCTGCACCCTCGCTGCGAAGGGGACCCAAGTTCCCATCAGCAAAAACACGTGGGTTTGCTATCCTGGCGCCAAAATGGTGGAATGAGCTCCCCATTGACATCAGGACAGCATATAGCTTACACACCTTCCGGCGCAGACTGAAAACTCATCTCGTTCGACTCCACTTCGAGCGATAGAACTATAAACAAAGCACTTATATACTAATAAAGGACTGGCTTATCTAAAGCCAGTTGAGTAGCACTTGAAATGTTTTTGCTCTATGAAACCTGATGTACTTATATGATTCTGTTTTCTTCAAGTTTGTATTTTGTTGGTCGAACGCACTTATTGTACGTCGCTTTGGATAAAAGTGTCAGCTAAATACAATGTAATGTAATGTAACAACACTAACATGTCAGTATTTGGAAACATTTCTGAAATGGTCAACTGTTAATGTCCAAACCTTGAATAATTCACTTATTCTGTTATACTATTTGCATACACCTTGAAAACGTCCACATACATAAGGATTATCTAATATTTTAGGGTTCAGATGAAACCACCACAGAGCTGTGTTTTTTTGTTTTACTTTGTGCAGGGAGTGACCTCTAGTGGCAACATTTAGTGCTTGAAATTAATGAAATTCACAGCACATCTGTGGAATGGATTATTAATTCCTGCTCATGACAGACTGATACAAAACTCAACCAAAGTCACTTTTTGTTGGATTTAATGTCTTTATGTATGTAAGCATCTCCTAACATGTGTTCTGTTCATGCGATAATTGATGACAGTTCCTGTATGGGAAACATTCCTCATGTTCTTCTGAGCGTCTTCACAGGCGTGAGGCCTCTGGCAGGTTGCTGTCTCCCTCTGTCTGGCTGCTTCCAGCAGGACGTTGCATGTGGAGCGCAGTGTACACACCTCTGACTGTGAACAGCAGGGAAATGGCAGCAAAGTAGGAGGCGTAGATGAGGAACTGCAAAGACATGAAAAAATGACTTGCATTGTCGATCCACAATTTCATTAATCCAATGACTTCATTTTGTCTCTGATGTTCTGACTCTCTCTGTATTTGTATTGAATGCCCTTGAAACAGCATCATGTTGTTATTATTACGTACACATGTATCTGCAAACAAAGTTTCTAGTTTTATATAATTAAATGTTTTCTTTAAATGTGATAACCAAAACAAATAAAGCATATGCTAACTACATTAACCTACACATGTATGTACTGCAGTACCTGTACCTGCGAGGTGATGGTTAGCTTTAGAGACTTTGTGTTGATGACAATGGCGGTGAGGAGACTCTGGAGGATTGTGCCTACAAAGCTGTTGAATCCGAATACCAAAGCATAGCGCTCCCTTTGTAGCGTCTTGGCTATCTGGAAACTGGGAATTACACAAATGAGATGCTCATGAAAGTCACTTATACTTATATGTAGGAAGGCCTACAGTAAAGGACAATCAAGGATAACAAATTATTAATCACAACAAAATGTATCCGTTGCTGTCCATACCATCTTAATTATGCTGTTTATAGCCGATGTCGCTTTGAGGGGAATGTTTTGTTACCATGCTGTCATTCGAAAAATGATATTATGATGCTATTTAGCTTGCAGGTACTATCAACTATATCACCATTTTACTTTATGGTGTTAGCGTGCAAACAAATGCGTATTAGCATTAAAGGCAGTCTAGCTAAGAATAATTGGGATTTCATTAGTTTTGCAAATATTTTTTACCTGATAACCGCCTTTTTTGATTGTTTCCTGTCAATTATTCTGAAGTAGGTATTACTTTTAAAACCAGGGTAGCTTATGGTACATACAATGTCCAACAGAGCTGTACAACAAAGCAGGGGAAACCTTTGTGCTGCAAGAGGATAAGTCATTACCAAAGTTATTAGGGTTTATCTTCTTGGGACGTGGATATCTTTACCAAATGTAATGGCATACGATCTAATAGTTTTGAACAAATTCCAATTAAAATTAAAAAGGTCAATGGATGCACCAGAAGACATGTCAGGGATCACTGAATTCATACAGTAGCATCTTCTGAAGGCCATGATGGCAATCAATCTTATAGTAGATATTTTAGACTGGACCACCTTGGTGTATTGAGTGACCAATACCAGAATTGCCATTCTTAGCTGAAATAAATAAATTGAAAGTTATTAATTTGTTTGATTAAATAGTTTGTTACAATAGTAAATATAAAAGGTAAATATCCCACATTATGGGCGAGTGATGTAATACACATTATCAGTGTTTTCATATATATATTGTATATTTTCCTCATTGGGATGTTGTTTTTTTATACATGAAAGTCTTGCATATATTATATTTAGTTTTTAGAATGAACCATGTCCTTTTCAGGGGACATTGGGACTTCCTTCCTCTCATTTTAAATCATTCTCTTTACTTCAAATAAAAGAGAACTGACTGAAGCAGAACATATGTCGTTATTAATGTAGAATCAGACAGAAAATAAGGAGGAAAAAAAGCAGTAAGTAGAGTTTTTAAAATGTCCAATATTCATCAAATGATAAATAATTGTTTAGATCATTTACTATGTTATTATATCACAAAACCATATATTGCATATTTGTTTAAAATATTAAAAGGTTGTCCACAGAAGACATGCTGTAAAAAGTAAAATAAATAATAGTATAAAGAGAAACAAATATGTTTTTTGCCTCCTTATTGCTTTGAACAAATACAAATATTAAAACAGTTTTTCTTCTTGTTCCTAGTATATGCAAATTAGGCTGCTGACATATCCATAATGCATTCTTACGTGCAGATGGTGCTGAGCTGCATGTAAATAGTTTTGAAAAGGAAGAAGCACGAGTAGCTGATCCAGATGTTGTCAGTCCGATCCATAAGGAATAGAGCTCCAGCGATCAGGAACGTGAAACCCCCCAGGACCAGTTCCCCCCACACGGACCACTCCAGAGACATGTGTCCCACAGCAACAGAGGCTGCAGCTCCTAAAGGACAGCACAATCACAGTCAGTGCACTACTATGGAGGACTTAAACGACAGCGAAAGATACATATTTTTAGATTAGCTTTTTATTAGCAACCCTCCATTTTAAATGTTCTTTATTAGTCTTTATTATTTACCTATATTTTACCTTTTTTATTTCTGTTGTACCTATATGTTCACTTTGTTTTATGGGGTTTTATATTCTATATTGTTGCATCGACTCAGTTGTCTTGTGTCTTATCTATCAAAGAGAAAACGTTTTTTATTTGTTTTTTTGTTATTATCATACATTTTACTTCCTTGTCTCTATTAACCTGATACAATTGTATGTTTTACTGCATGTACCTTTTAAAGTTCTTTACAAATAATCTGAGGGAAAAGTCTTGTTTTTTATTTTTAACTTGTGATATGTCATTTTATAAAGCATTTTGCTATATAAATAAAGCTTTATTATTATTATTATTACTAAGGTGGAGCAAAACAGACTAAATAGAGACTTCAAATACTTTTATTATGCTGTTTATTATTGGCCAGATATTTTAACTTAAGGCATGGTGGGCAAAATAATCTAATAAAGCAATGTCAAACCTCTTTGTGGTCCTTCCACAATTCTGCAAACATGCAGGAATTTAAACTGCCACACACAAGCTAATGAAGCGCGGTGCAAGTTCAACCGTCTTTACTCATTAATTTACTATGTAGATGTTACTACTCTCTCTCCTCTCAATAAGTGATCGGGGGCGTCACTCCCCAGCTTAACCAATCACTTCACTCTATTCCCACAAGCCTATCATAGTACTCCGCTAAACCTTTTAAATCTGCTCTTCCCCCTCTGACAGCTGTCATTTCAGGAGACTCAACGCAACCCTCCTCCACCCCTTGTTCACCTCCCGTCCCTCGAATCCAGGGTCAAGCTAAACTACTCCCCTTCAGACTGAACCCAACTATCCATCCACCACCACTAGTGTTTGTTTTCTTATGCGCAATTACTTCATACTGTCTAGATCTCTTTTTCGTCCTGCATTTATTGTGCCCCCCTCAGAAAATAACTGGCCCCCCAGTGGCCCCCCCAGTCAAATTGGTCTAGAACCGCCACTGGTCTAAACCCCGGGGGGGTTTCATCGGATCGGTTCTCCCCTCCCGAATGATACTCCTGCACAACGGGGCCTAATCGCCAAAACTCCATTACATTTATTTGTGTATTCCTGCCTGGTAATACATATGTATTCTTACATCCTGATTGAAATGGTAATGTTTATAACTACAGAAAAACGAAATAAGATTATCAGTAATTAACATATAAACACAAATAATTATGTTAATATTAAATAATGGGGGCCCCCCATTACCTTATTGTTTAAAAAAGGAAAATTAATTATTTTTGTATCTGTTGGTTGGTGTGGTGAATTTAAAACAATGTAAACCTTGATATGGCTTTGCCTGGATATCAAATGGTTCCAAACAAGACAACCATAATAACCTGGAGAAAGCATGTCAAAGGAGAGCTGCTGTATATAATATAAGCCTTCACAAGCCACTCATATTAAATGTATTCGATTGTTGATACTATTAATACATCTAAGCTGTTTTGTGCGCATGATGTGTCTTCATTTGAATCTTTTGCTGCCGAACACTTTTTCTTCAATTAGACCCACATTTTAAAAACATATTGAATCATCAATACATACAACTGTGACTGTCCAAAGAATATTATTACTATAATTCCTCTCTGATAGTGTTGTCTAACATTTATATAGTATTAATAGTAATACTTTAAAAACATCAGCATTTCTTATTTCAGCCACAGGGTGGCACAGTGCAACCATGCCACATCACAAGGCTCCTCTCACCAAATGTTAAGGAGTAAAGTGATTTGAATCCCTGTTAAAGGATGTACAGTTGGGGGATCAAGACTTCTTCCTCTTTGTATCCTCTGAAATGCTCTCTGGTCTTGTCTCCTCACTTCTCTTCCTTAGAAATAACCTTAACTCACTTCCTATGTGTTTATCACATTTTCTGAAACTATAACGACCTCTGCCTTGTGAAACCTGTTTTATAATTGCTGGAGATTGAATAACTCCTAAACCTGATTAGCATTCATTGAGGTGAGTGTAAATAGGTGAAAGCCTGTGTCCCCAGGGAAATGGATCCATTCACCCTGAGCTCTTTATCTACTCGAATATAAAGGGGCTGGGTATAATTGCTGCACTCATTTAAATGTATACATTTCCTTCGAGTCCTCGTCCATTCGTGTTCAATCAGTGCTAATCGTCCAACATGGACCTCACCTGGGCCTGTGTGTATTTAAGCAACCCTGTCTCCTAAAAATTACGTTCCCACAGAACTAAACTGCATTCTCAATTACGTTTAGCTAGAAACGTATTTTCTCCCACGTTACGTTAGTTATGAACGTATCTCAAATACGTTTATTTTCTACATATCTTCTAGAAACGTATTTTCTCCCACGTTACGTTTGTTATGAACGTATCTCAAATACGTTTATTTTCTACATATCTTCTAGAAGCATATTTTCTTCCACGTTACGTTAGTTATGAATGTAACTTAAATACGTTTATTTTCTACATATCTTTGCCATTTATTGTCTTGCTTATAATAATGATAATTAGTTATTTATAAATATCATTTTAGAGCACACCTTTGAAATCGACAATCGGGCTCGATATATGGTTAAATTAAAATCAGTAGGCGAGGCTGTAATTTCGCCAGCTGTTACTCTCATGAGCGAGGCAGAACATAATAGTTTTAACATGCCAAAAAGCTGCTGTGTCGTTTATTGCACCTCAAACATTAAAACAAATCCAGAGTTACGTGTTTCTGTACTTCCTCTAAGAAGAAAGGACAGTATCAGAAGAGCTCTGTGACTTCAGGCTTGATCGCCGTTCAAATGACAGCGCTGGTTTCCCCAAAAGTGGGCGGGGCTGTAAAGTGAAGTAGATTTACTCTCTATTATTCAAAACCATTCTATTTATTCTAACGTAAATTACATGCCAGTGTTTTATCTTTTATTTATTTGTTTTTATTTTAAATCGTATAATGTCTGACTTTGTTTCCGTCTGTGAGGAAAAGAAATGGGGCTCAGAGCCTCAAAATACTGAAATCTGTATTTTTTTAAATCTTTTCCTTCTAATTTATTATTCTTTTCTAAATAACACACTGTTATTTACTCAACAATAACACACAATTATCCTTGTTTTTATTTATTCATTTAATTCTATAATCTTGGGCTTTTTAGCCGTAAATAAAGTCACCGGAAACAGACGGGACATTTTGAGCGATACACACCACAAACCCACTAAACTGATTACCCAAGATCCTCAGCTTGAAGCTTTTTGATTGGATGTTTTAGCCGCAATGCACGCTGGGATATGGTGTTGATATGATATGGAGATATGATATCCGACAACGAAAAATAAAATAATACCTAATTCAGAGTGTGCTTGCTTTTCTCTTTGGAAGTCATCACATAACGGCATTGTAATACACGGTTCGGCTGCATTAAATATTACACATCTGCCGTAATTCTTTATTTATAGAGAGAGACAAACAGGAGAACTGCTGCCAAAACTGAATACTTGACGTGGATCATAGATATATCAACAATTAAACAACATCTTCAATTTCTTTTCACAAAATACGTTTCCTTGCAGTATCAATAGTAATTCGGCTGACTTTTATATTTGATCCAATTGGTATATAGGTTATATTTACACCATAACGGTGCACAGCTGATCGAACAGGACTTGTAGTTTTTAAAGATATTACTGATTTTCTTTGAATATAAGAATGTAAATACTGAGTTGAGAGAATAGTCAGGGGATTTGGGTGATGGGAGACACATCTATGGAATCACAATTTCAATAGCTTACTATGAAATGACGGATAGCCTATGCCTTTCTGTCTGTGATGTTTTACAAATCAGATATTAATGTGTAGAAGTAAAACAAGAGAAATAGTATAGCAATATCCTGTAAAATTATGTAAAAACATGAATAAAACTACACATCTTCAGATGTTATACATAAGTGTCTACACTAATAATACAAAGTTATTATTAATATGCTGTGTGTACCTTGTGTGCACCGCCTAGTGGTTAAAGCATGTTATTGAATTATTTTTGTTGAATAATCTTATTTGATCAAAACAATATTAAGAGTACATACTTTCATAGGGGGAAAGTAGAAGGTCAATGATAGAAATATAGAATATAAAAAGTCAAGAAGATACTAAGTGATCTCTACAATAAAACAGTTTAGTGCTGGATGTACAAAGATATTAATAGGAGGATGTGCAAAACAGAAAAACGAATTAACCTTTATTAACACATTAAAAAATACTTTAGGTTAAGGTCTTCTTTTAAACAAGAAAAAAGCTCTGGGGGTATCTATCTACAGATGAATATTAAGCCTGACAAAGTACTTAACGTCTAAAATATTGCTTTCCTGCAATGTTAACTATGTTGAAACACTTATTTTAAATGATATTATACACATTAATTATACTCTTATGTATGTAGATAGAATAAGAAATGTGCAGAATATGACAGTTTAATGGTGGAGGTATACAGTACACACATATTGATAGATGTCTGTTGAGGAACCTGCGACCCAAGTTGTGTATAAGATCAATACACCTTAGAAAACCTTGAAATCTTGAAAGGGATGTGCAAAATAGCCATTATACAGTTTTTAATTAACTATTAGTAGAGAATAACGAGTAATGAATATACTTTATAAAGATCTGCAGATAAATGTTTAGTCTTCTCAAGCACCAACTATCAAATATCTCTCCTGATTGTTGGCACTTGACAATCACCTTCCCTGAATTGTATTCAGGTGTAACTAAAGTCTGCTTTAAGGGTTGTTTATATTCCACATCATTAATCAGAATCTGCAAAGTAACTAAACTAAATGCAGTGGAGTAAAAATACCAGGTTAACCTCTGAATTGTAGTGGAGTAGAATAACAAAGTAACAATGAGCTGTCATGTGGGTATATATTAATGCTGCCCATTATGGATACAAGCGATTTTCACCCATTTAGTAATTACATGTTTTAAATGTGTACACACCAATGTGTTTCCTATCGCCTAAACCTCCAGGGCTGTACACAGTTTAATACTGTCAACTTCTACATTTGGGAAAAACGTCTTTTAAAACTACAATTCCCAGTAGAGACGTGCCATAGAGAACATGTTGCGAAACACAATAGCCAGCATGTGTAGTTCTGGTGGGGCGTTCGAGTCCAGTTTTGAATAGTCTGCCGTGGTTTCGTTCCATTTCAAAGAGCTTGACGCTCGGCGTAACCTTGGCGCAACATCACGGGGTTTGTCAACGGGACTGTAGTCCCAAACGATAGCTGGGGATTATGGGTAGTGTAGTGTCTTGGGCCATCCTAAATATCGAAATGTCCCGTCTGTTTCTGGTGACTTTATTTACGGCTAAAAAGCATGCTGAAATGCCCAAGATTATAGAATTAAACGAATAAATAAAAACAAGGATAATTGTGTGCTATTGTTGAGTAAATAACAGTGTGTTATTTAGAAAAGAATAACAAATTAGAAGGAAGAGATTTTAAAAAATACAGATTTCAGTATTTTAAATCTCTAAACCCCATTTCTTTTCCTCAAAGACGACAAAAAAAGTCCGACATTATACGATTTAAAATAAAAACAAATAAATAAAAAGATAAAACACTGGCATGTAATACGTTAGAATAAATAGAATGGTTTTGAATAATAGATGACAGTAAAATCTACTTCACTTTACAGCCCCGCCCACTTTTGGGGAAACCAACGCTGTCATTTGAACGGCGATCAAGCCTGAAGCCACAGAGCTCTTCTGTTACTGTCCTTTCTTCTTAGAGGAAGTACAGAAACACGTAACTCTGGATTTGTTTTAATGTTTGAGGTGCAATGAACGACACAGCAGCTTTTTGGCATGTTAAAACTATTATGTTCTGCCTCGCTCATGAGAGTAACAGCTGGCGAAATTACAGCCTCGCCTACTGATTTTAATTTAACCATATATCGAGCCCGATTGTCGATTTCAAAGGTGTGCTCTAAAATGATATTTATAAATGACTATTATCATTAGTATAAGCAAGACAATAAATGGCAAAGATATGTAGAAAATAAACGTATTTCAGATACGTTCATAAGGAACGTAACCTGGGAGAAAACATGTTTCTAGAAGATATGTAGAAAATAAACGTATTTGAGATACGTTCATAACTAACGTAATGTGGGAGTAAATACGTTTCTAGCTAAACGTAATTGAGAATGCAGTTTAGTTCTGTGGGAACGTAATTTTTAGGAGACAGGGTTGATTTAAGACATACTTAATCAATCCCCTCGGCTCTGATTAACAGAGGGGGGTCAAATGGAGCCTGAATAATAAGAGCTCTTTCCACAGCAGTGTCAAACTGGAGTCTTTGCGGGGTCAGCAGGAGCCTGCTATACAGCTTTATAGAGTGAGATCAACAATGCAGCTGGGTTCTACAGTATGTTCACACAGCAGGAGTTTGTGATAAATACCATATTGGTGCGCATATCCCAGTTTAATTGGATTCATTTTTGCACATAAAGTATAATTTAACCAATTCTATATTCGACGAAAAGAGGAACTTTAAGAGTTCCCAGAACTCATTAGTGTCCACTGGGAGCAATTAATACTGAAATCGGTCTGGTAATATTAACGTCTGGACCAACTAACTGGATCAACAATGGTCATCTATAAAACAATGCAGCCAATTTTGATAGAGATATCCTACATTTTACTCATTGGTATCAACCCCTTTTAATTTACAACTTTTCACATTTGGTCAGCCATAACCCTAACCCTATACCCTAACCATAACCATATCCATAAACCTTACCAGGGTTAGGATTAGGGCTGACCTAGTGCGAAAAGTTGAATCCTATACCCTAAGCATTATTTTCTAACACATAGGGTGGCCTCAGACGTGAAGCAATCACCACAGTTGCAGTTAGCACGTTGTTAATAGTTACAATTAAGACACTTGGTAATGTTTTGTAAAGAAAGCTACTTTGTAAAGTGTTGGAGAAGATATTGGTTTTGTCACGGCTGGAGGGCAAGGTACGCAGCCAAATGCAGAAAATAGGTTGAAAGCAGGAATCCTTTATTTCCAGAACTAGGCCAGGCAAACAAAGTCAAAACTAGGCAAAGCAAGACAAAACATAAAGTCGCTCAGAACATAAACCCTTCCAACAAAGTCAAGAATCTCACAACGACAGACAGAAAAACCAGAACTTAAATGCACACAAGACTAATCACATAAATAAGACACATGGTGGGAGGGAGGAGAAAACAGAGGGGCACAAGGTGAACACAGAGACAGGAAGCAACAGACAAGATGGGGGGTGAACACTTTTCAAAATAAAACAGGGAACCAAAGACAGATCTAGACGGGACAAAATAAAACAGGGAAAAGTAATACGAATCATAACCATAGATCATAACAGGTTTGGGTTGAAATAAATGACGTAATTTACCTAGTATTTTGTTTTGATTACATACGGGACACAAACAGCTTTTTCCTGTATTTGTTTAACTAATGCCATCCTCAGTATCACAGAGACATCATCAGTTTCCCTTGAATTGCTTTTCTGAAAGGTTAAAACAAAAGCTGCATGCAGATCACACCATTTTGTAATATGTGTGGCAAACATGAATACATATAATAGTAACCTCATGCTGTGTTTGTCTTTGCATGCTGATTAGATAGCAGATAATGTGTGTTATATGTGGGGGAGTACAATTTGAATTAGCATGCGTTGAGCTCCAGTTTGTGGCCTGAATCTATACGGAAATGTATTCTGCAGGCCAAATTACATGTAATACCTTGGACATTCCTGACCAACATGAAACTGTCATGAATACATTATCTTTAAAGTTAAATATTCGTTTGAAGTGTAAATGATTCATAATAACTGAATGAAACCTTGGATAAATAGCTAGGTCTCCTCTAAACTACTTCTCCTTGAAAATAATACTCTAAAAAACTATACAACAGAACATAACTCTGTTTTCCGCATACACATTTTGTTTTATCTTTATCCTGATGAGCTGCGAAAAATATAGTTTTTTCAGGACACATAATTATTAATAAACTGATAGGAGAAAAAAAGGTAAATTATGTTGTTCTTTTCCTGCCATATATTATCATGCAGGTAATCCATATTCATATTTTCCCTATCGCGTTCAACCAGGTTTCTTTCCTCAGGGAGGTTTTTGTACGAGTGGAACAGAGGAGAATACAAGAGGAATCTTTGGGGAATTATCAGGCACCGGGCCCTACAGCTTGACTGCATGTTGTGCAGAAACATTTACAAGTGAAAGGCATACAGCTGGTTGTGGTTTACACAGAGTAATTGCCTTTGGCTTCTGGGGGAATACAGGAATGTATCAGTACTATAATCAATAAAAGTGTACTAGCTGGATGGCAGCAGCTGCTTTACCCATCTGGGGATGAGAGCAGGCAATTAAATAGTCAAATTAATGTTGCTCCCATTGTCGGCCATACTTTTGGGGTTTGCAAAATACTGATAATAGAAAGGGATTTTGTTTTCTCTGTGTGTAGTTCTTCAATTATTTTTGTAGTCGAATGTGTAAAACAGCTCAAATGAAAAGTGAGAGTTATGCGGTAGGCTATATCTTTGCAAGCAGAAGTCTTATCATCGCTGTCAGGTCTCCAGGCAACCGGCATGATATAAAAGTGTAACAATGGTGCATTAGTTACCTGACAATGTGCTGATGCCGTCCACTGCCCCATTGAAGGCTGTGAAGTTTCCCGGCTCCATATATACCCAGAGGAGCTGGTTGTACCCTGCAACCTGGTAAAAGCCGCATTTCCCCGTAGATGCCCATATGCAGAAGAAAAGCATAGCCACAGAGGAATAACATTTCCTAAAGTCCAATGCAAGCCTTTTGAACATCCTCCCAACATGCTTTGCAGCTGTCACGCTCTTCACCCACGCATCTTGGCTTCCTGACTCCTGATTGTCTTCACCTGAGCTCCCCTGTTGTGCAGATAAGCTACCCTTGAGAAATAAACTAGTCTTAGGCATGGGCAGGAACAAGGAGGTTATCAGTGATATGGTGACAGAAATAAGAGTTACAATAGCTAAGCAATACAGGGACACCCCACCCAACGACAAAAGCAGTTGACCCAGCAGAGCGCCCACAGAGTAGCCCAGCAGTATGGCCGCTTTGACATAACTGGTCACTCTCTGATAGTGGCTGGGCTGAACTACGCTGTAAATGTAGGAGAAATAGGCCACATCTGCTGCCATGGCAATGCTGTAGCTGAAGAAGGCCAACTGAGCAGAGCGGACCCCCGAGCCAACTAGGAGCAGCACAACTGCCGTGATATGGCTGAGCCCCTGGAGGATGATTACAGGCTTGTACCTGAGGAAGTCTGTCACCAAGAGGACTGGGATGAGGAAAACCAGGGTTGAGTAAGTCCACACAGGATACACCTGTCTATTCACCTGGATAGAAGAGGGCAGACGAAGACCTTATTATTTTTGGGGAAAATGATTCACAAGTGCTGAGAGAGTACCGGCTGAGAGCAGCACACCACATACAGTTCCAACTCTATTCGTTATCAGGGGAACATGAGTCTTTGCATGTACAGGATGGAACAGGAAGCAGCACAAATTAGGCTCGCAGTGAGACAAGATGATACATTATAATAGTATGCAAATAAACAAAGTGGCTGCAGCTTGAAAGCCAAATTCCTTTAAGTGAAATTTTAAGATTAAGTTTGATTTCCTAATCCTTTAGATTTCAATAGAGAGTGTTGAGTGTTGAGTGAACAGTTAATTAGAATATATCAACTCAGTCTTACCTGAAACAACTATGCTCTCAAGAGCTTTCTGTATGGTTGTGAAATGATACATTATGTGGTCTGTACTTTGTTCACAAACTTAGTTGGACTTCATAGGAAATCTCAAAAGGCACTCAGGAGTATCAAAAGGTAATTTGCAAAATAAACGGTTCAGCATGAAATGAGTACACTTTGTGTCTACGTTCCATCATTTGTGTGAACAAAGTGCCTCCTCTACTCCCTTGTGCATCACAAAGTGATCGTCATTGCAGAGGTGTGAAGGACCCCATCCTCTTACTTTGTAATGCCACTATGTGAGGTGTTCTCCTCAGCCTGCACCAAAAACTTTGAATTCACTCGTGTAAACAGGATGGCTCTACTGATGTTGCATTATTAATGCTGACATCGGTTTGCTCGGGCTGTACATTATACTTTCATATATGGAGAGAAAATAAAATGTTGTTAAATTATGAAAAAGGCAATTAATATTACAATACAAATGCTTCCTCTAAGGCATAATGTTGAATTATTAACAAAACATGTGATTGCTTTAGTTCAAACTGTAACTAGCCTAAGTCATTCACACATTCTCCCATTGAGACACAAGAGTAATGGTTGTTTTGTCGGTTAGTCCATCAATTTTTCTTGATAAAATATATGGATAACAGCTGGCAAGACTGCTGTGAATCTTTTCGTACTTTTAGCCTCTCTTTTTTAGTGTAACCACCACCTCAAACCCCATTTTATAAAAACAAATCTTGTTATAACAATGATATAATCCAGTAATACATGACAATGCAATTGGCTTTAAGTATTCATAATTACAGAGATCATAAACTTTCAGTACCTAGATCTCTCCTCTACGGCCACACTCAACTTAATTTATAATTTTAACCCTGTTAATAACAAAGCTGAATTTGCTTTTTCAAACTTCTGAGCACCAAGACAGACTTTCAAATGTTATACTTGAAGTAGTTTTTGAAGAATATAAAACAGCAACACAACAGATAATTAAGTTACCATTTTTACAGTAACGGCTAAACAAAAACTGATCAAACCAATGGTTCAACAGACATCTGAACTCATAGCACAGTACCTCACCTGCTCTGTAGTGAGGTTTTTGTAAGTTCCTGTGAGAAACTCTGTCATAAAAGGCTCTATAGGCCTCATCATGGAGAAGAAACCATAGATGCAGATCGGCACAGTGGGGCCCACCCAACCAGCATGGCACGGCATATAATGTCCTACCCAGCGCGGCCTGTTACCACACTCCCGGATCCCACAGAACCCCATCGTTTTTCTACAGCTCCCGGGGGACGTCTCACTGCGTCCGGCGAGAGCATAGTCTAATGTAGGCAGTTTAATCTGTTGAGATATGGGAGCCCCAGATAAGGCCAAGGTGAGACTGACTGTGAACACGGAGTCACCTGCTTTGCCATTGTTGTTTCTCTCCTCTGAAGTTTTCCTGGCTGCGGCGAGACAGGAACAAAATGGGAGCCTGTGAGTGAAGAAACATTAAGATGAAATATGAGGTGGTAAGCCCCTGGGGCTCCAGCACGTTATAATAAATACTGTCTCCTCCTCTGTCTTTATACAAAACACTGTCATTCCTGCAGATATTGAGGAAGAGGTGGAAGTCAAGCGGAGGAATATGCATGAGTGCACCACCATGCTGCCCCACACACACGAGAAATACATGTGAATGATGCCTTTAATGTTTTAACACTGCTTTGCAATAATACAAAATATTACACAATACTTAATGCACATTCTTCAGGCTGCTAAATAAAAACAAGAGTTATGTATGGATTGGACACATCCATAAATATCTATAAGCTCTAAATTCAATGAACCCAAACTTCAATTTTCCAGAGTAGCTCATGTGATCAGATAAATGTAACGTTCAGCATTTTGTCTCTGCGACTGTCATAAAATAACAAGTTAATAACTTTAAAGTCATTTTTTGGAGATCGCAGGCTGGCTTGGCAGTACATTGTTAATACTAAAGGAAAGAAATAAGCAAGGCAATCATTTCCCAGATGGGAATTATTGTAGTCTGTAAATTAAAAATATCCGTCGGCGAATTATGACTCACCAGTGGGGCGTCAACAAAAAGCTCTGCCTCAGCTCAAACTGTCAGCCAGTCCACACAACTTAAATCTCAACATCAAGGTCACTGGCAATGGAAATATTATATATTTTCATTTATATGGCATTTATAGTTTAATGTTGTCAGATTTAAAGTATGCAATGTGCGGTGACTATGGCTGTAAGAGGGATATATAGAAACACACAGTTTGACCTTTACACTGTCAATGTAGAATTGTTATGCCCCTTACATGTTGTTCTTTTGTTGTTCAACGTTGTAGAATCACTAATAGAAAAGGTCAGATCACTTGTATCCACAAGGCACCAGTGAACCTGTGTTTTCATCCATGTGCTTTATCGATGTTTTTTATTTACCTCTTTAGTTTGACTTGAAGCTAATGACACCAAATGGGCAATCCTTTAATGATAAATCCAAATAATAACAGTACTAGTGTTAGTAATTATTAAAAGCTGCACTGGCTGTAGAAAGACAAGTAATAGCAGCACGACTCTTCCTCCTCTTAAGTTTCCCATTTTAAAAGAGGCTAAATATATTGTAACCAAAATTCCAGACAGCACAAATGCAAAAAGCTTTGCCAGGATCACAGTGCCTTACATCCTCCACTACTCTCTGGACTTATCACGCTCTTAATCATCTCTGACCTGCAGTCGTATTCCTATTAATTTACAGCAGACAGAGATGGACCTCATTCTCATTTTGAGGAGCCAGACCAACACATTTTCTTTTTTTTCTCTGTAATGTTCTCTAGCCCGTAGTGGGAATGAAGTGATGATCAAAGGTTTCTATCTTCCATTCCCCCTTCCTTTCCGGCTTTAAATGCATGGGTAAAGATAGTGTCAGACGGCTTCATGATAGCTAGGACAGAGTGGGGGCCCTAGGAGGCAATGGCAGGTAAATGTCTGATATGACCTGCTGTGCGCAGTAGGGCCAAATAGACCCCAGCATGCTGAAGGACATCTAAAGGCTCATGGCAGCATATTCCTGTGTGTCAAGAGCATCGGCTCGATATTAGAGTTTGTAGTGAATACACTTTTGCGAAAGCTCGGTACCCTGGTAGACACTGCACTGTAAAACAAGGAGTTTTTTTGGAGGTTAGTCCAACCCTTTCCAAAAACCTTAACAGCAAAGCAAATATAGAATATAAGAGCTTAATCTACAGGAAATCCTTTTTTTAAATCACCTTTATAAAAGGAGAATCTTTTATTTTGTGCATTGCCCTTGGGTTTTTCGATTTCCTGTGCATGCCCTCGCTTAATAGTTCAATTAACCTATTTATCCTTTGTTCAACATTACTTCTGCATTGCAGGATCTGACATGGTAAGTGTTCAAAGGCAGCCCGGATGCATTGATTCCCGACGCTTCACAGGCCAAACCCATCTTCTTACAATCTCCTTTTTTCTCTTTCTCTGTGCTGCCGGGAGCCTGAGAAACAGCCAGTGTGTGTTGGGATGGAGTGGAGAGGGAGTTGGTGTATATTGAGGTGTTTGCGAGGCTCAGATAAGCATATGTATGCAGTAGTATGCTGGCAAAAAAGTACTCTCATTGCGTCAAGCTGAAATTACGTGGAGGTTCAAGGTTTTTTTTGTTTTGGTTTTCTTTTGTTCCCACCCTCCATTGTGGCTGTTAGAGATGTCATTGGAAATTGAGTTGGACCTATTTTAAGGTAGCACAAAATTAAAAACTGACAATTTTAATATTACTTAATTTGTATCAAAATACTAAATGATGTCCTTTACACATTATTGGCTCAATTCACGAGTTTGTCTTTTCAAGGTATATACATTTGATGTTGATTCCCTACGACATATTCACCAAATTTGTTTTAAGAATCTAATTTATCTAAATTATTTTAAATGAAGAGTAATAACAGGTGTTGAATTAAAGGCTTAAGTTGATAGTGTATTTCAGTGTTTTCAAGGTTTTCAAATTAGGGTTAGGGTTGCAAATTACCCGATACATTTGCAATTACCAAATAACCAACTGATACATTGTGAACCACGGCAAACCCAGTTCAAATTTAAAATATAATATCAGATCAAATAATTTATTTGATTCTACCAAATACAACTCTTAGAGACACATACAAGTATGTAAGTTGCTTTCAAACATTGGATCCTCAATCAAGTGAGTCTGTATTTAAGAGGGCATTTCACTCCACTAGATGGAATTGGTAAACATCCAAAACGTTACTGCACCAACACTTTTTCTCAGTGCAGTCTGGTGGTAAGATTACAAACAGAGTGTTAAAGCATTGCACTGTAATCAAGCATCTGAAGTTTTTAAAGAAGCCTTTGGGCCAGAAGCACTAAAAGCATGGCCAAATGAAAAACACCTCATACCACTAGATGGAGCTGTTGCTTTATCAAACATTTTCAAAATAACACCTCATCTCAGTGATGCAGGGTGCTCGTGACACATTCCTGACCACTGTGACAGTCTCAGCCTTAAACTTGTGAGGGCTTCAGTAAGAGCAGCACACGCTGATTGACAGACACACAGTGAAAACTTCAAAACCAGCTGTCCCTGCCGTGCGGCCATCTGCCGCTTCCTGTCTAATTGGATGATGAGTGCTTCGATTGAAACATGGGCTTGATTGCTGCATATCTTATCTCCACATGTTTTGAACTAAATGAAGGCCTTTCAGTGTTTTGATACCATGGCAATAGAAGCAGCATAATTAGTAATAGCGCTGGAGGTACATGCAGTAACAGTCAATAGATCATAGATGTGGCTGACAGCAGCTATGATCTATTGACGTGCTTTTGGTGAAGATATAACTTGGTCCACAGAACCATAAAAATACCTGCTTTGTTTACAGCTAAACCCCTTTGACATGTTGTTCACTCAACCATGGGGTAACATTTCCTGACACTGGAAAATATTGTAAAGATCCAGGATTTCACTGTATTAAGTATTCATGAAAAGCAGAAAAACAACATGCTATTTCCTTTCAACCCTGACCAAAATGTAGGATATGATGAACCCCTCTGGACATCAGGACATTGCTACTATAAACAAAACCAGAAGACATATTAATTGTACAGTAGAAACCATTTTCAGAGGGGCAAGATCCTGTTTTTCACTATAGCTGTCAGTCTGGTGAAAATGATACACTCCAGTATAGCTCTGTCTTTGGGAGCTTTGCTAAATAAATGTGAAATACGTTCCTATAACCAGAGATGGTGTTGTTACTAAAAAAAAGTAATATATTACACTACTTCGTTACCCTCTACATAAAGTAACTCGTTACTTTACTCGTTACTTTACTCGTTACTTTACTCGCAGGGCCGACCCGCCCCTCCCTACAGGCAGATCACGCAGACTGCTAAAGTTTCAAATGTTCTCTTTAGTTCAGTTTCCATTGTCGCATAAGACTGATCCAGATAGCTCCTGAATGTTTTCCTATCTGACCATGGCTGTCCTCTGTCTCCTGCTATCTGTATTTTGCGCAGTATATGCTCACGCTGTTGCGTCGGCATGTTCTCCTGCGTGTTAGCCATGTGTTGCACTGGAACACACCGCCAAGACTTCAGCCGAGCACGTACGAACTGCGTATGCGTGAGTGGCAATAACTCTCCCTACCAACAGGTGGCGGTAGTGTGTATTCGTCATTCAAAACAGGCAACAACCGGATAATAGAGCAGAAGAACAGACTACTGTGCGTTAGATTCACCTTAGCCTGTTCTTTGCAGGTGGTTGTTGAGGTTTGATTATGACTGATATTAGTAAGTAACGAAGTAACGCGTGTCGGGGCAATGTTAGTAACTGTAGTGTGATTACTGAATTATAAAAGTAGCGCATTACACTACTCCGTTACCGACAAAAGTAATATTATTACAGTAACGCGTTACACCCAACTCTGCCTATAACATGCATAAAATGATGATCTCAGTTTTCAGTGGAAACACTGCCACAACTCTAATTACTTACAATGCACAGCCAAACAAATCATGAAATATAGCACCATTATGTTGCAATGCCTTTAGGAATCAACTCCACTAATGTAAACAAAATAAATAACTTTGTGGGATAAAATGTCACGGAATATCAGTATGTCAAAGGCACAGTAAGGCTCACAGAGAGCTATTTTTGATAAACAATCTCACATTTGAGCCAAGTGGACTTATGGCTGTCAGCGCTGAACCCAACCCTGTGACATTTAAAAGGGAAAACAAGAAAGATTTTCACTGCCCCATCCCACAAAATGACAGTAATATCCTCAGATGTGTGTGACAGGGATGACACCATGAGCTGGAATTTTTGGCTTTTTAGGACTCAACTCTCTTGGTTATAGATATTATTTTATTTTTACAGTCCGTTCAATCATCATCATAACACTGTGAAACTTCAACATTTTTAACTAGTTTGTGTTAATATAAGGTTCAGTCTGTAGGGGCTAGGACTTTGAACCGAAGGATCACCGGTTCACGTCCCGATCGGACCAAGAAGTATGGAGTGTGGACTGGTACTGGAGAGGAGCCAGTTCACATCCTGGCCCACTGCCGAAGTGCCCTTGAGCAAGGCACCGCACCCCCAACTGCTCACTGGCGCCGGCTATACTGGCTGCCTCCACTCTGACCTCTCAATGTGAATGTGCATGTTTGCATATATAACTGTGTGTGTATTTGTAACAAAAATGCACGCGTGTGTAAAAAATCATGTGTATAACAGAGTGGAAAACTGAATTTGCCCTTTGGGGGATACGGTAGGCTATAGGGTTAAAGTTACTTAGCCACTGCAAATAGGTACTGGCAAGATACAGTATGTGCTAACAGGGTGATCAACACCTACAAAATATTGGATCAGAGGATGATGGGGCTAGGGGGAATTATTGCAATCACTTCTACAGTGTCAAGGTCAATGTCCTGATGATGCTGCTATAGCCAGGTGATCACCGTTGTAAAGTTGGTGTCATCTTCTCTGGACAATGAACATAGTGAATTGTAGTATACTTACCAACATACAGACTGGGCAAAGCATTAGCCAATGTATTTTTTTGTTCTCTCATGTGGATTTAATGTTCTGTCTTATATTTGTGTTAAGGAATTTAACCAAGATAAGACAAGCACCTGGTACTCGGTACAATTGGACGGCAACTCTAGGAATTCAGAGAAGCATAAAATCTCTCGGTGAAATTGACACACCTTAACTTCAATGCCGGAATGCCATTGGGGTTCAGTCCATTTGAGGGGTGTTGGGGGGTTAGGGTTGGGGCGGTGTTCAGAGCTCCCTTTTTTGCAAAAGTTTGCCCGCAAAACCTTGAATAAAACAGGAAAAAATAGTTCATTGAAAATACAGGCTCACAAAATTCGGTATGAAAATGGTGAGAGGGATGGACTCTGTTAAGGAATGGAGTATTATAGAGGTCTTGAAATAATTACCTTCTGGTCCTATAAAGGTCACAGATGACTTAATACCACTTAAACAAGTCCTAAACTGATTAATTAATTGAAAAGGACTACTCAATATGGCAATATTCACGCCAGTTAGAACATATCTATTAGAAGGCATGCATTAAAACTCATTAGGGCTTGTTTGGAAATGATGGGAGGTCTTTGGCACCAATCAATCAAGGTCATTTCTAAGATGATGCCATGCCATAGCTGGAGGGCTCTTAGACTGATGAGCGTCAGCGGCTTCTGGTGAGTGCTGGAGGGCTAATGTCCCCCTCACTGGGCTCTCCTCCTTCCCCTCCTTGCAGGCGAGCCCCGCTCTGACAGAGAGAGCTGCAGGAGGAGGAAGGAAATAACAGCTGACATATCAGCACCCTTTCCACATCTTGTCAGAGTCTTTCTCTTTTGCCTCGATCCAATATCCAGAACCCCTTGTTCTCCTTTTCTTTCCCTCATTCCCTCCTTCTCTCTCTCTGTCTAGTTCTCATTCCTAATGGGTGCTCAGACTAGCTGCAAATAGACTGCCTTTTCATGAGCTCCTTGTGTGAGGTTGTGGATGAGTGCAAGCATGCATGAACGTATGTGCATGCAATATTTCATACTTACAGCACTCCTTTACTAGTACGCCTTTCTCCTAACCACCAGTATTTCTGTTGCTGTCATTCCATGGTTTATAATGATACTTTTTCTCCTTTATTACATCTGCATTTAGCTTGAAGGTATATATCTAGATGTGTGAGAGTAATTGTGGCAGAGGAGGAGGAGGAGGAGGAGGATGAGGAAGAGGAGTTAAATAAAGTGGAGGAGATTAGCTAAACAGTTATTTGATGTGAAAGGGTTGTTTTTTTTCTGCAGCATTTTCTATTTCCGAGCACCACTTCATATGTTGTTTGACAGCTCTTATCCAGATCATTCAGGATGCTTACATCCGCAATCAAGTAATCATATTCTGCACAGTGCTTTTTTTGTGAGACTTTCTGATTTTTTGCTCACATACAAACAGGAAACAATATTTAGTGCACATCACTAGGGCAAAGAGCCTGACATCGTAAAAACTCAGGCATGATTTGAATTCTCCTAATTTACATAATTGGTTGAAAAAGCAACCATTAAGGGCAATCGGACAGAATGGAGGTAGAGACAATTAGAGGTTGGAAAGGCAATGATTTGGGTGACCTTTTCACATATGTAAATACCAAACAAGTCTTTAACACCGGCTATCTCTAGAAACTGATTGTTCATTTCAACCTCTAGGCAGTGTTCCCAGTAAATTTGAAGCTTTGTCTCTTTTTCAATAAATCAGCAATGCAATTTGCAGCCATTCCCATTAAGCCTTATATGTTAATGTGGAACATTAAAAACGAAAGAGGAAGAAAAGTCCAGGGAAGATAATCTACTGTGCATGTTAGGCTGCTGGCAATAAGTTGCACTCTTCGTGTGTGACTCAATGGACCCTCTACAGTTTGCCTACCAGGACAACATTGGTGTAGATGATAGCATCCTCTACACCAGAGGTGCCCAGTACGCAATGCTGGTAGACCGCGAGTCATTCATTAAAATAAAAAAATCCCTCCTCCCTTGGCCTCCCTGCCACTTAATTCAGGAGTTTACTTGATTGACAGAAAAAGCGACCTATCGCTTTCCAGTCTGTTAACCCAGAATGCAAAGCGATATAACATCAGTCAAGTGCCGGCCGGGAAAACTCAAATTAATGTAAACAAGAGACAAATAACAAAATGAGTGCGGGACCGAGCAAAAAGCTAAAAACATACCACTTCCACCCAGAATGGGAGGAAGAATATTTTGTTGTGATGTCACATTCAAACGTTATTTGCCTTATATGTAAAGCAAGCGTCGCTCTGCCAAATAAATATAACGTGGAGAGGAATTATCAGAGTGTTCACAAGGCATATGACAGCGACTTCCCTCGCATCTCTACGAGTGAGTCACGCTATAATCAAACACAAAAAGATGGAGAGATGGTGAAAGAAGCCTTCGTAGAAGCAGCAGACGCCTTGTTTCGGGATTACACAAACAAAACAGAAATAGTAAACACTATCAAGGCCGTCCAATTATCACGGAGCACAGTCACACGTCGCTGTGAAGTCATGGCTGAGGATTTGACCCAGCAACTCAGGAAGGACATAGAAGACTGCGAGTGTTTCTCACTCCAACTAGACGAGTCCACTGACGTGAGCGATACAGCACAATTGTGTGTTTTTATCCGGATGGTGTTCACAGACATGACGGCGAAAAAGGAACTGCTGACAATTCTGCCAATGAAGGAACACACTCGGGGCGAGGACATTTTTCGGACGTTTAAAAACTTTGTTGACAAAACTAAACTCCCCATGTCTAAGTTGAGTTCCATCACAACGGATAGTGCGCCTGCGATGGTGGGCCGGTGTAATGGCTTCATCGCAAAATGCAGAGAGGATGACATATTCCCTGACTTTCTGAATTATCACTGCATCATACACCAGCACGCACTTTGTGCTAAAATGCTGAACATGAAAGAGGTAATGGATGTGTCACTTAAAGTGGCCTGTTCTATTCGGGCAAGACCTCTTCAAAGACGGCTGTTTCGTGCATATCTGGAGGATGCCGACTGTGTTCACACTGACCTCTTACTACACACCGACGTAAGATGGCTCAGTAGGGGCAATTTTCTCGAGAGATTTCGAGTGCTTCTACTGGAGATAAAGGCATTTCTCCATGGCACCAAGCTCGCGGAGTACGCACGTCTAGATGACGAGGAGTGGCTGTTAGATTTGGCGTTTTTAACAGACATTACACACATTAAATGAGCTGAACTTGGAGCTACAAGGGAAAGACAGAACTGTGGTTGACATGATCAGCTCAGTTAATGCCTTCAAACGAAGACTGCATATGCTGTGTTCAAAGCTGCAGCGCAAAGATTAGACCAACTTCCAAAACATCGCCTCTGAGCTGGAGAAGCAAGGGAAGGACAGCGCGCTCCTTGACAGTGCGCGCTACACAGAGCAAGTCAATAACATTACATCTGACTTCGAGAAACGCTTCCGAGACTTCGCTTTGCTCGAGCCAATCGCCACATTCATGTGCTATCCATTTAGTGAAGACCATGATATTGATTCGCTGGCCCAAAACATCGGAGCAGTGTTTCATCTGAACCCGTCTGCGCTGGAGGATGAGATGTTGTCGCTGCAGGCCGACATCCAGTTGAAGGCGCGTGCCCATGCCGCACAGTTTTGGAACTTATTCAGGGTTGAAAAGTATCCAAACGTCAGAAAATGTGCCACCTCACTGACCTCACTCTTCGGCTCGACTTATTTATGCGAGTCAGACTTCTCCCAAATGAAGATAGTGAAGTCGAAATACCGTTCCCAATTAACTGATGAACATTTGGAGGCCTGCCTGAGACTAGCCATCAGCAGTTACTGTCCTGATTATGCAACATTGACGGACTCCATTCAGTGCAAGTCATCAGAATATGGTAGGGACCCACCTAAATATATTGAATTGTGTTTTGCAGCATTATATCAGGACCATGGAGAGAGGTTTCTTACCCTGCTTGTTTTTATGTGTTTCTTAACAGGGAAATGAAGGGACAGTCAGCGAGAGAGCGAGAGCGAGAGAGCGAGAGAGAGAGAGAGATAACATGCCTATATTGGACCTATGTATATATCATTATAACTTTGAGAGACTGTTCATAGGACCCATTTGAGTCTGGTGTCTAAGTTGAGTGTTCTACTCGTTTATTGTATTCCTTGTACTTATATTTGTGTTTTATGTTTAAGATTTCAGGACATGGAGAGTGGTTTCTTAGCCTGCTTGTTATGTGTTTCTTAACAGAGAGAGAGAGAAATAGAGAGAGGTTAACACGCCATTTTAGTTTTATGTATTCATGTATTTGTTTCTGTTCAAGAACCCAAATAGAGTTGTTGTAGTTATCCCATGTATACATAAAACGTGTTATTCAGCCCCTTGCAATTTGGGATTTTATTTTTGGTTGGTAGACCTCGGTGAGCTGGTCATTTCAAAAGTAGCCCACCGGCCCAAAAAGTGTGGGCACCCCTGCTCTACATCAATGTCCAATCACCTCCAGCTCAACATCAGCAAGACTAAAGGCCCTGACACACCAACCCGATTTTGGGAGTCAGAGGCCGTCAGAGGCTGTCGGGCATTCGCGGCGCCGTAGTCAGGTTGGTGTGTCCCGCACCGTCGACCGTGACACGCCTTATTTGGACTGCCAGACCCGATGCATGGCCGATTCAACATGTTGAATCGGCCATGCATCGGGTCTGGCAGTCGGACCAAATAATCACTCTGATTGGCTGTTCAGCTAGCAAATCAGTGCATGAGAAGCGAAGTGGAAGTGAGGGACGTAAACAAACGATTTAAGAAGGCACACACAGACTGCTATTCATTTTCATCTCATCATGGCGATCTGGAATGATGCAAACGAAGACCTGCTCATCACCTTGATCCAGGAGAGGCCAGCTCTGTATGATATTACGGAGAAAAGATACTCTTCTTCTTCTCTGTCTTCCGGTTGTTGCCTCTTTTGAATGACGAATACACACTACCGCCGCCTGCTGGTAAGGAGAGTTATTGCAACTCACGCACTGAAGTCGGTGCGGTGTGTTCCCGTGCGACACATGGCCAAAACGCAGGAGAACACGGCCAGGCAACAGCCGACTTCAGCGTCGGCTAGTCCTCTGGTGACTGCTTGGTGTGTCAGTTAGTGTTAGTGGGAGTACAACTGGTCAATCTGGAGGGGGTGGCAGAGGGGAGGACGAGGAGGAAGCTCGACAGCATCCTAGAAAACCCCTCCCACCCACTCCATGCAGAGCTAGTGAAGATGAGGAGTACGTTCAGCCACAGACTCATCCCTCCACGACAACGCACCAAGCGCCTCGGACAGTCCTTTGTGCCTGTAGCCATCAAGCTGCACAATAAGGGGTTAAATATGAAAAAGAAATACAATTAAATCACTGGTCATAAATATACACTGTTTCCACAACCCATGTTAACTTGTCACTTTAACTTATTCCGCACTTTATAACTTAGATGATGACCAAATATGTATATATGCTGACAGTTATTTTACTCTTATTTGTATTCATCTCCTATTTTCATAGTCTTTTATTATTATTATCATTATTTCCTTGATTTTATGTTATTTATTATTTATTTTAGATGTTATTGATCTGTGTGAATCTTTGCTGTACTGTTTTTTTTCACGCTTACCCTGTTGCTGCTTTGTACAACTGAATTTCCCCTCGGGGATTAATAAAGATTCATCTTATCTTATCTTATCTTATCTTCGCTAGATTTAGGCATTAATTATTCTAATTAAAGCAGGGAATTCACTTTAAGGTCAAACTGTCATCCATCCATCCATCCATCTTCTCCCGCTTATCCGTGGTCGGGTCGCGGGGGTAGCAGTTCCAGCTGAGAGCCCCAAACTTTCTTTTCCCTGGCGACATCAACCAGCTCTGACTGGGGGATCCCAAGGCGCTCCCAGGCCAGCGAAGAGATATAATCCCTCCACCTGGTCCTAGGTCTACCCCTTGGTCTCTTCCCAGCTGGACGTGCCTGGAACACCTCCCTAGGGAGGCGCCCAGGTGGCATCCTAACTAGGTGCCCGAACCACCTCAACTGGCTTCTTTCAACGCGAAGGAGGAGCGGCTCAACTCCGAGTCCCTCCCTGATGACCGAACTTCTCACCTTATCTCTAAGGGAGACACCAGCCACCCGGCGGAGGAAACCCATCTCGGCCGCTTGTATCCGCGATCTCGTTCTTTCGGTCATTACCCATCCTTCATGACCATAGGTGAGGGTAGGAACGAAAATGGCCCGGTAGACAGAGAGCTTTGCCTTCCGGCTCAGCTCCCTTTTCGTCACAACGGTGCGGTAAAGCGACTGCAATACCGCTCCCGCTGCTCCGATTCTCCGGCCCATCTCACGCTCCATTGATCCCTCACTCGAGAACAAGACCCCGAGATACTTGAACTCCTTCACTTGGGGTAAGGACTCATTCCCTACTTGGAGTGGACAGTCCATCGGTTTCCTGCTGAGAACCATGGCCTCAGATTTGGAGGTGCTGATCCTCATCCCAGCTGCTTCACACTCGGTTGCGAACCGATCCAGTGAGTGCTGAAGGTCGTAGACCGATGAAGCCATCAGAACCACATCATCTGCAAAAAGCAGTGGTGCAATCCTTAGTCCACCGAACTGCAGACCCCCCCCCCCCCCACGACTACGCCTCGAAATCCGATCCATGTATATTACAAACAGGATTGGTGACAAAGCGCAGCCCTGGCGGAGGCCAACCCTCACCGGAAATGGGTCCGACTTACTGCCGAGGACCCGGACACAGCTCTCGCTTTGGGAGTACAGAGATTGGATGGCCCTGAGTAGAGACCCCCTCACCCCATACTCCCGCAGCACCTCCCACAGTAACTCCCTGGGAACCCGGTCATACGCCTTCTCCAAGTCTACAAAACACATGTAGACCGGATAAGCGTACTCCCAGGCCCCCTCCAGGATCCTTGCGAGAGTAAAAAGCTGATCCGTCGTTCCACGACCGCATTGTTCCTCCTCAATCTGAGGTTCGACAATCGGCCTGACCCTCCTTTCGAGTACCTTGGAGTAAACTTTCCCGGGGAGGCTGAGTAGTGTGATGCCTCTGTAATTGGCACACACCCTCTGATCCCCCTTTTTGAAAAGGGGGACCACCACCCCGGTCTGCCACTCCTTCGGTACTGTTTCCGACTTCCACGCAACGTTGATGAGACGTGTCAACCATGACAGTACCTCAACACCCAGAGCCTTCAGCATTTCCGGGCGGATCTCATCCACCCCCGGGGCTTTGCCACTGTGGAGTTGTTTGACGACCTCAGTGACCTCCCCCCGGGAAATTGGCGTTGATCCCCCGTCATACTCCAGCTCTGCCTCTAACATAGAGGGCGGAGTTGTCGGGTTCAGGAGTTCCTCAAAGTGTTCCTTCCAACGCCCCAACACTCCATCAGTTGAGGTCAACAACGTCCCATCCTTACTGTACACAGCTTGGATGGTTCCCTGCTTCCCCCTCCTGAGGTGTCGGACAGTTTTCCAGAACAACTTTGGTGCCGCCCGAAAGTCCTTCTCCATGTCTTCTCCGAACTTCTCCCACACCCGCTGCTTTGCCTCGGCCACGGATGAGGCTGCTGCCCTTCGGGCCTGTCGGTACCTTGAAACTGCCTCGGGAGTCCCCCGGGATAACAAATCCCTGAAGGCCTCCTTCTTCAGTCGGACGGCTTCCCTGACCACCGGTGTCCACCAGGAGGTTCGAGGGTTACCGCCCCTTGAGGCACCTAGGACCTTGAGACCACAGCTCCCCGCCGCGGCTTCGGCAATAGAGGCTTTGAACACCGACCACTCTGGTTCAATGTCCCCAACCTCCACAGGAATGCCCGAAAAGCTCCGCCGGAGGTGTGAGTTGAAGGCCTCCTGAACTTGGGCCTCCTCCAGACGTTCCCAGTTCACCCGAACTACACGTTTGGGCTTACCAGGTCTATCCAGAGGCTTCCCCCGCCACTCGACCCAACTCACCACCAGATGGTGATCAGTTGACAACTCCGCCCCTCTCTTTACCCGAGTGTCCAAAACATACGGCCTCAGGTCCGATGATACGATAACGAAATCGATCATGGACCTTCTGCCTAGGGTGCTCTGGTACCACGTACACTTATGAGCATCCTTATGTTCGAACATGGTGTTTGTTATGGCCAATCCATGACTAGCACAAAAGTCCAGTAACAAACCACCACTCCGGTTCAGATCAGGGGGGCCGTTCCTCCCAATCACGCCCCTCCAAGTGTCTCCATCATTGCCCACATGTGCGTTGAAGTCTCCCAGCAAGACTAAGGAGTCCCCTTCAGGAGCCCCATACAGGACACTTTCCAGGGTCTCCAAGAAGGCCGAATACTCTGAACTGCTGTTGGGTGCATAAGCACACACAACAGTCAGAGTTTTCCCCCCCATAACCCGCAGGCGTAGGGAGGCGACCCTCTCGTCCACTGGGGTAAACTCCAACAACGAAGCACCTAACCGGGGACTTGTGAGTATCCCCACACCCGCCCGGCGCCTCACACCTTGAGCAACTCCGGAGAAGAATAGAGTCCAACCCCTATCCAGAAGTAAGGTTCCAGAGCCGACGCTGTGCGTAGAGGTGAGCCCAACCAGATCCAACTGGTACCGCTCCACCTCCCGCACAAGCTCCGGCTCCTTCCCCCCCAGAGAGGTGACGTTCCACGTCCCCAAAGCCAGCTTCTGCCGCCCGGGTCTGGTCCGTCGAGACCCTCCGCTTTCACTGCCACCCTTCTGGCAGCGCACCCGACCCCATCGATGTTTCCCGTAGGTGGTGGGCCCGCGGGACGGAGAAGCGGAGGTGTTGCCCACGTTGCCTTTTCGGGCTGGGCCCGGCCGGGGTCCGTGGCAAGCCCGGCCACCAGACACTCGCCGACGAGTCCTCCTTCTGGGCCTGGCTCCAGAAGGGGACCCCGGGCTTCCTCCGGGCCGGGTATCCTCACTTCCTGTGTCGTCTTTCATGAGGTCTTTTGAACCAATCTTAGTCTGGCCCCTTGCCTGAGACCAATTTGCCATGGGAGACCCTACCAGGAACACAAGGTTCCAGACAACACAGCCCCCAGGTTCATCAGGGCACACAAACCTCTCTACCACGGTAAGGTGCTGGTTCTTCAAACTGTCATACTGTACGTTAATAACATGTTCATCTGAGAGAGGTGTTGTGCCAACTCCGCCTTTCTAAATGACCTTGCCGATTGAACTACCCTCATGTGTTGATGCTCTTTCTTAATGACACTGCCTCATTATAAATTAGTGCTGTATTATCGGCCATCCGAATGTAGCTAACAGTCAATTAATTATCTCTGAACTGCAGTCAGTTCTCAACATTTGACACAGATAGAGAAATAATGTTGTTGAGTCAAAACACCCCCTTGCTATTAAGGACTACATAAGTAACTTCAAATATGCAAAATGCATGATTTAAATCAACTATTATATAGCCCAGTGCATGTTCATTAACATTTAGCCCAATTTGGTATTCAATAGGCGCATTCACACTGCGGTACTTTTCCCACAAAGGTTCATGCGAACTTAGTTCATGATCGCGTTCACACCAAAAAGAGCCGGTACTAAAATTAGTTCATGCGAACCTTTTTACCCCCTCGAAAGTCCCTGCTAGAGAGCAGGGACTTTCGAGCGGCTCTTTTGTGAGAAAAGAGCTATATTTCTGATTGGCTGGGCGGATTGCAAACCACGCCCCGTAAACTTTTTGTGAAGCCGCCATTTTATTAGCCTCGCATTAGCATTATTAGCATTAGCATTAGCCCAGCGCAGAAACGCAGAGAGACTAACTTATGGCAACACAAAATAAAACATGGGAGCGGTGGAGATAAGGAGGTGTCGGCGTTCTGGCGATTTACTTGGAAGGCTTCAGTAGAAGCTGCTGGGACTCCCAGCAGCTTCTACTGAAGCCAGTCCTCAATTCCGGGGACTTCCGGCCGGGGACTTTGAGCGGCAGTATACGCCGTGTAGTGGTTTGCGGCCTGCCAGTAAACCCAAAGTAGAAGAAGAAGAAGTGCCGTCAGCGGCTTCATTTGCCTAATCCACCCCCAGGGACTTTTTCCGGTGTGAACGCGATCTGTACTTAGTTCATGCAAACTAAAGAGTTCGCATGAACTAAGTTTGCATGAACCTTTGTGGGAAAAGTACCGCAGTGTGAATGCGCCTAATGGCAACATCGTTTTTTTCTGCAGTGATAGTGTACATTAGTGTTGCCCTGGGTATTTAATATTTGGTTACAACTAAGTAGTCCGTTAATTGGTGCAATATCTCTGAACTAAAAATAGCATGTAATACCACTTCAATAGAGGTATTAGGCAGCTAACCAGCTGGAGCGCCAACATAGTTAGTTGTCTACTACATTGTGTCTTTATTTTCCAAAAAAAGCTATCCTCAAGTCCTTTTTCTGTGGGATATGTTCGTGACATGCTATCATGATTTAAAGAGACAAGTACCTGGTACTCTGTAGGATTAGACCTTTTAGTCCAGGGGTTCAGAGAAGCCTAAAATTAACTTTCTCTAAATTGACACGTCATAACTTCAATGCCATTATGTCATCAGTGCATTTCAGGGTTATTTTAAATGTTCCCTGCCAAACCCAGTTGAAAAAAAACAGGTAAGGAAAGTTCATTAAAAAGAATGGCCTTGCTGTGCACACTGTCACAGGGTTGTTCATTTATCTCACAGCGTTCAGTCAATTAATTCTCTGTGAACTACACTCAGTAATCAACATTTGGCAACGATAAAAAGATTATGTTGTTCAATAGAATCACCCATTTGCTATTTGAGACAACATTCATATTTTTGCAAAAACAAGATTTGAGCCAACCATATATATCCCAGTGTTTTTCCGTTACATTTGGCGATACAGATAGCCTGTGAATCTTTTGTTAGGTCATGATTTGAATTGAGATGTAATATTATTTAGTACTTAAGTCACAGAAATATTCTCGTTAATTTTGACAGTCTGGTCATGTGCCATTAGCACAACTTGACCCATGCAAAAGGGAAAGTTCATGGTAGCTCTTGATTTTCATCATTTTCAGATGTAAAATAAATACGGTACTGAGCATTTGGGTTATCCAATACAATTGTTCCTAAAAAATATGTGAAAATTAACATTTAGAGTCAGTCAAAAGACAGCATAAACACAAACAGTCAATTATGGCGTGCTGTATACACTAGCACACCACAGAAGTCGACAATACATCTCATCGCCTGCTCTCAGATTTCCACTTCATTCCAACTTGGCAGAGTTACTTTAAGGCAAAGAAGAGACACAAAGGTGCCATTTACTGTGTGTGAATATACCTTCAGTGCATTAAAGAGACACACAACTCACTATAAAATGTACATTATGCCAAGTTTCTGGGACTTCTCGACTTCTGAACATGAGCATCTGCGCTGCTGTCAACACAGATGTGCTCCTTTGGAACAGCGAAGAAGTATGAACTTCGTGAACTTGTAAAATGTTGGTTTGAACTCATGCACCACTTTCAGCTGTGCTAAGAGCTCTGAAGCAGAATACTGAGCTATACCCAGTGCACTTCCTCAGCCACCTTTTCCATCTTTTCTAATTAATTCTCTGTGGAGCTTCACACCTGCGGGGTCTGGACCAACTCTGCTCTCTGGTTTCTGGCTTCGGGAGACAGTAATAGATGTTCGCCTATACAAAACGAAGTGTCCCAGGTCACGGGGAAGGACGACAGTATAGGAAGCCTGAAGCATACCGTGAGGCCATTGGATTCGTTTGTGTGCATTCTGAGTTTTACTTTAACCTTGCTTGTCTGTGTTATTGTCTGTGTGAATTCCCTGCTTTAATTGAGTGCATGCAATCTTGTAGAATATAGTGATTGTTAATTGTGTTAATCTAAGTATTGCCAGTGTTTTGCAGCTCACCTTGCTCCTGGCAAAAGGCTGAGCTGATGAGCAGCACCTACCTACTGTAGGCTATTTTTATTATATGTACAGCACTTTGGCTCGACCAAAAATCGTTTATAAATGTGCTATATAAATAAAACTTTATTTAATTTGATCAAGCCCCCAAGAAGTGCGCCGGACTCTGTGCCCAAAATTCGTTGTGTCCAAACGGCGGAACGGCAACTTCCGTATCAATCCGTGACATCACTGGGCCCAGAAAGACTTTTTCCTATTGACTAACATGGGGAAAGAGACGCCTTTAAATCGGTGGGTAGTTGGATTTTTTTTAACTAGATAAACTACCCAGTATGAACTATTGTATAGCCCTTATTAGAATCGTTCAGTCCTTAAAGTTGTAAAATGCACTAAAAGCCGAATCTAGACTTATTTTCTCTCTCCATTCATTCTAGTGAGCCGAGTGGGAGCTCGGGGGGCGGGGCTTAAGGGGCAACTCAACTGCGCATACTCTATGCTCTATGCTCTAGTCTAGTATACGGTTCCTTCTGCTCTGATAACCAGGCATGACGGGTAATCTGTGATGTTTCTCTCTCAAAGGTTGGGCCATTTTGCCTTCATGCGTCAATGAGCAGCTCTCATAGGAAAGAACGAGACCCCGCCTCAGACGCTGTATCCAGTTCTTATTATACATCCATGATGTAGATGTGCCTGGCTAATTGGACTGTGCCATTCCCCTAAAACTTTGACGGGTCTTTAAAGAGGACACTTTATCTAAGCCACCCTTTAGAGTCTTCTCTCCCCTGCACTCAACAATGAACTGGCCAGCATTGGTATACTTGTCCTTGGATATTGTTACTATGCAAGTGGTTACCTGTTATAAATACCTAGGTATATGGCTTGATGATTGACTTACTTTTAAACTTCAGGTCATTAATCTGCTTAAAAAGCTGAGGGTTAGACTAGGTTTCTTTTTCAGAAACAAGTCCTGTTTCTCACTTGAGGCCAGGAAAAGGCTAGTCACTGTGACCTTTTTACCTGTGCTGGACTATGGTGATTTGTTGTATATAAATGCACCTGCCCATTGCCTGGAAAAGTTAGATCACCTATCACAGTGCTCTGAGATTTGTTACTATCTGTAAAGCACTTACTCATCACTGTACCCTGTATGCCAAGGCAGGTCTGCCTTCACTAACTGTACAGAGGCTCAGTCATTGGTACATGTTTATCTATAAAGCCATGTTGGGTAAACTACCAACTTATATATGCTCTTTGATCTTACAGAGATTGGCAAGTATACTATTGCCTGAGATCCCAGGATATGTTTTTATTACATGTGCCAAGTGCTAGGACTGTTTTAGGTACTAAAGCTTTTATGTGTGCTGCTCCTCTAGCTTGGAACACTATGCACAATCAATTTAAACTGAGCATTTTGGTTCCCTTGCATCATTTTAAAGCTCGGATAGATGAAATGTCATTAGATATCTGTCATTGTGAATAGGTTGCTAATGTATAACCCTGTAATTATGTTGTATTGATGTCCTTTTTGTTTTCTGTTGTTTTTATGTGTAACCAATGTGCTGCAGGTCTCCCTTGAAAAAGAGATCGTTGATCTCAATGGGATTTTCACCTGGTTAAATAAAGGCTACAATACATTCCTGCAGTGCAAGGCAGTTACTCTTGGGAAGAAGAATCAGGAACAGGTTTATTACCAGGTAGGTTAACACATATGAAGAATTTGACTTGGTATTGTGGTGCATACATAAACATACATAACATAACAAATAAAACAACAATACAGAACAAAATGTATTTTACGTAAACTATAATAACATTAAAAAATAGTAAACTGTAGCAGTATTTACATTGAATATGGTTGAAATCGTAGAAATAGAATTGGAATAAAATATGTGCAGTAATGAAAAACAAGATATTGTATATATTGTGTGCATTAATGTTAATGCATATAGTCTATGCTGTGGCTGAGGTACCAACACACTCTCACTCCCTAAGCGTCCAATAGCGACGTTTGGTCAGTGTCCGTGGCGTCCAATTGTGACGCTCCTAGGCTCCTTCAGCGTCATAAAGGGACGCAAATAGCTTTCAACTGATTGCAATGTATTCCCATCTGCGTCGGGATTTGACGCTCATGGAAGCACGGCATTCGTTTGTGTCGGCTGCCCTTAAAGGTAATGTGAGCGTCCATTCCCAGGAGTAAAGGATGGCAGAAGACACTACACTACCCAGAATCCCCAGCTATCGTTTGGACTACACCATGTGCTCTGTTTGACAAACCCCGTGATAGTCCTCAAGCTCTGTGATTGGAGAGTGTGCTCCGAGGGTTAAGCCGATTCTCGAACAGCACTTGAAATGGGATGGAACCACGGCAGACTGTCCAAAACTGGATTTGAACGGGTCCACCGCGTCCCCCCTCCCCCACCCCGTCCCCAGAACTACACATGCTGGCTATTCCGTTTCGCAACATGTTCTCTATGGCACGTCTCTACTGGGAGTTGTAGTTTTAAAAGACGTTTTCGTATTTCCCATAATAAGAAGTTGCCAGTAGTAAACTGTGTACATCCCTGGAGGTTTAGGGGACAGGAAACACTCACATTTAAAACATATAATTAATAAATGGGTGAAAATTGCTTGTGCCCATTATGGGCAGTATTAATATATATACCCACATGCCAGCTAAGGTCAGAAGAGCTTTATTTAACAGCTGGTCTTATGTGTGTGACCCCTGTGATAACATTACATTACATTAATTGCAGTGGCGGCCGGCCCATAGGGGCGCTAGGGGCGCCGCCCCACCTCTTGCCAGATACAAAATAAAAAATAAAAATAAATATTAAATAAAAAAATATATATTTAAAAAAAATATATATTTTATATTTTAATTTTTAATGAACAAGGTAAATATCATACAATTAGTATCACAAAAATGTATAATCTACAATACAATCTCGTTTAAAATTGTGTTACGATGTCTAAAGTTACTGATAAGTCACCTGTTTCCTGCCTGGCCTTGCCCATGGCATTAGTTTATCATTACGGGGCACAGCCCCCGAGCGAAACAGCAGCAACCAGCAGGTTGCAAAAGTCTCAATAGTAAACTGTGCCGCCGAAACATAATTTCAGCCAATCAGCGCCGTCAAATATTTTGGTCACGTGGGTGCTCACATTGGCGCCCATGTTGCTTACGTGCGTGGACGTGATTTGTTTTTTAGACTCGTGAGTAACCAAGGTGACGCAGTATTTGGATGAGAATGGTGTGCAGGTGGAGTCGCCGGACCTCGGTCCGCCCAAGAGCTACTCTCCAATCCTTTTGAAAGGAGAAGTTTGGGAGATAGATTGATACTTAAAGACCTTGGACCGGACCAACCCGATTTGTATATATCACAGCAGGCTCGTGAAAAAGACAAAACGTATCAACAAGGCTTCTCACATGGCTAGCTGGATGCAAACAGGTAAATGCTATCTTTTGTTTCCCATGCTTGCTCTTCAAACAGCCGGGGACAGATACGATCTGTTCAGAAACTAGACAAAAGTTAAACAAGTACAAACCACAGACTGTCTGTGTCATGGAGAATACAGTCGCTGGTTTATTTATGTCTGTAGGCCGTTGTTGTGAGTGTGTACGGTCGGAGCATATATAGCGTTAGCTTAGCCAAGCTCCATTCAGGGAACAAGCATTCTAAAAGGTTTTTCGCCTGCCGTCTGTCTGCAGACTTGTCAAAGCATTAATTCATGGTTTTTACTAACCGGTATCAGTATGTTGTTACGTCGGCATCATTTAGAAACGTGTATTACAATTTAATCACGGTAAAATATGTTCATGTTGTTGTAGTTGTAGCTCCCGAGCCAGCGTGTCTTGTTTGAATGATGCGAGTAAACACAGCTGACAGCTGCGGTGAAACTGGAGCGACTAGAGCGATAGGAGCGTTGAGAGCGAATATTCGCATCGCGTCCGGTCTGAACGCAGCATTAAAGCGAGCTCCACGCTGCACTGGAAACGCGCCATTACATCACCAGAAGTCCTAATTTAAGGGGTAATTTCTCCCAAAAAAAATGTTTTACTCACTCTATCAATAGCCCCACCAAAAATATTTTCCACCAGCCGCCACTGATTAATTGATAAGCCTGAAACATGCACTTGTCAAGGTTCAGAGGCACATTTTGCAAATATGGCAGTAGCCATCGATCAGCTTAAGATAAGATATACTTTATTGATCCCAAGTTACATCAGCATGTGTAACAGTTAAATATGCAGTTGTGTTTATTTGAAAATCATTTAGTATAATCACACAAATTCTGTGTTTTATATTCAACAATTCTGTGTTCTTTATTTATTGATTGTTCAATACCTGACAAGGCCGGAGATGAAATATCTACATACATCTTATAAGAGTATAATACATTATGTATAATATCAGTTAAAATAAGTGTTTCAACATAGTTAACATTGCTGGAGGTATGCACAAATATTGATAGATGTCTTGTAATGCACTATTGAGGAACCTGCAACCCAAGTTTTTCATTCAGTGCAGAACTACACCACAGTTGTGTAGGCCTATATGATATGTCAATAAACCTTAGAACATCTTGAAATCTTGAAAGGGATGTGCAAAATAGTCATTACATACAGTCTTTAATTAACTATTAGTAGAGAATAACGAGTAATGAATATACTTTATAGGGATCCTATTACTACCTAATAATAAAAATAATTAAATTCAATAACATGCTTTAACCACCAGGTGTCCCTTTATATCAGCTGTGCACCTTTATGGTGTAAATACAGCCTATCTACCAATTGGATCAAATATAAAAGTGAGCCGAATTAGTGTTGATACTGCAAGGAGACGTATTGTGTGAAAAGAAATGTAAGATGTTGTTTAATGGCTGATATATTTAGGATCCACTTCACGTTTTCAGTTCCTCATGTTTGTCTTCTCATCAGGGCTCTATAAATACAGAACTACGGCAGATATGTAATATGTAATGCAGCCGAACCGTGTATTACAATGCCGTTATGTGATGACTTTCAAAGAGAAAAGCAAGCACACTCGGAATAAAGTATTATTATTATTTTTGTTAAAAGTTTTCGGTCTGTTTCCGGTATTGCATCTTGGTGTTAATGACGATGTGCTGTGAGATGTGAGACTGGAATTGCACGGGGGGAAAATAACGTAGGCTATCTTTAGATGCGGATTTTGTTAAACTAATATGTTTAGGCTGTGGACCAACACTATACATTGACGGGGAAGGGGGTAGCAATAAAGATAACACCATTAAACAGTTACACAACATAACAGAAATAATATCGATAGCAGCGTCCCTAGCAACCACCTTGGTAACAATGAAAACGTCGCGATTTCCTGAAGTAATCTTCGTAATAACTAGCAAACTAAAGATCATGTACATCCACTGCTGCACACATAATCTGAAATAACAACTCATATTTCTCGCATCAAATGACATCAAAACGCATTTTAATGGCCAAACTAACTTTAAAATAGGCATTTTCCACGAGAATAAAACCAATTTCGGCCATGTTTTCTTTTTCTGCAGGGAGAAATTTGAAGATCATGTGACATAGACGCCAGCCATCGGAATGAATGGTGAAAAAAACGGGGTTTGTCAAACAGAGCACATGGTGTAGTCCAAACGATAGCTGGGGATTCTGGGTAGTGTAGTGTCTTCTGCAATCCTTTACTCAGAAAAAATATTTGTTTCTCCGAATCGAAGGGGAAAAATACAAAAGCATTGCACACAATTTAAACCAATCAATGTTGTGTAATTAACAAGGATAATCTGGTGTTTTTTAGTCGATGAGTAATGCAGATATCACTGTAAAATCAATCGACAGTAAGAGGAATACTTACTTCCGTGTACAATTCTCCGTTATCCAATGGGAATGGACGCTCACATTGCCTTTAAGGGCAGCCGGCATAAACGAATGCCGTGCTTCCATGAGCGTCAAATCCCGACGCAGATGGGAATACATTGCAATCAGTTGAAAGCTATTTGCGTCCCTTTATGACGCTGAAGGAGCCTAGGAGCGTCACAATTGGACGCCACGGACACTGACCAAACGTCGCTATTGGACGCTTAGGGAGTGAGAGTGTGTTGGAGGTACAGTGTCAGTGGGGTGGCCGGGCCATGTTAATGAGGCTGGTGGTGAGGAAGAAACTGTTCAGGTGGCGAGAGGTTTTGGTCCTGATGGAGCGCAGCCTCCTGCCAGAGGTGGGTGCCAGAGGAGGGTGAACAGTTTGTATCCAGGGTGGGAGGGTCAGCCACTATCGACCTGCTTCCTGGAGGTGTGCAGGTCGTGGAGGGATGGCAGATTGCAGCCGATCACCCTCTTTGCAGAGCGGATGACACGCTGCAGCCTGCCCTTATCATTGGCTGTGGCTGCAGCGTACCAGATGGTGATGAAGGAGGTGAGGATGGACTCGATGATGGAGGTGTAGAAGTTCACCATCATCGCCTTAGGCAGGTTGAATTCAGCTGCCTCAAGAAGAACATCCTCTGCTGTCCTTTTATGATGAGGGAGCAGATGTTCTGCTCCCATTTGAGGTCCTGGGCGATGATGGTGCCCAGGAAGCGCACCAGCTCACCAGATGATCCATCTCCCACCTGTAGGCAGACTCGTCCCCCACCGGAGATTGCTCTTGGTCTTCAAAGCGGCAATACAACTGATACAGATCGTTTGTAAGGCGTCGGTCATTCGTGGAGTGGGAGGCCTTTGGCTTGTAGTTTGTGACCTGTCTGAGGCCACGCCACACAGATGCAGAGTCGTTGGAAGAATAGCACTCAGCCTGTCACCCATTTTGGTGAAGATATGTTTATTAATGAATGCTAGATTCTAGATTGTATCTGTTTATATTATGAATAATTAACCTTTTTTTCATCCTAATTTTTTCTTTTTTTACCCATCCTAAGAACTGTATATATATCTTTTGGGATAAAATCTAAGAAGAACTCGGAACAAGATAGCAGTGTTCAGGAACTAAACTTGTTTGTTCCATAAAATGCATCCGTTAAACTGATGTCTTAGACAAACCTATACCACATTTATATTTAACTGCCAGCATGAATGGGCCCAAAATGTCATCCCCTTAAACTGATGGATAAGGATGCCACCTTGGCTGCTCTCACTTGGCGCCTAGTTGTTCCTGGTTGGAGGCCTTAAAGCTGAGCCAACATCTCTTTGAACTGCCAGGGCTCTGTTCCCTCATTCAGACGGAACCGTGAGAGGCATGAAGGCAAAGCCAAAAGAGACATCTATAATTAGTTAGTCAGATAGGCTTCATCTCTTCTCAGCCCCTCTCTCAGCTGGCCAGGACCCCCAGTATAAACACACGCAGTCACTCACACCCACCAAGCCCACCCCCCACTTTGAAATCTATCTCGACTCATGGCTCCGGTTTGTAATTGCCTCACAAGCCTGGTTACTGAGAGACGGCCTATTAGGAGAGCACCGGAGCGGAACATAACATTTTCAGTTTCAATTAGGTCTACGAGGGCATGCATAATGCACAGGGGAAGTTTGGCCCCCTCTGAGTGTTGAACTGATGAACTTATATGGGGGAGATGACGCAGCTGTGGTCAAACAAGCTAAACTGAGCTGACTGTTTGCACTGCATATGGCTGTAAGATTTGTCAGCCTTAAGTGAATTAGCATGTGCTCATTGGAATGTGGAGATAAGTTTGGACTGAGCATTTGTGAGTGTGTGCATGTGTGTGTGAGAGAAAAAGAGAGGCAGTAAGCTATAAAAGAGAGGAAACTGCACCAGAATGAGCTAACACAATTACATCCACGCTCATGCAGCTACAATTACCTGATCTGGAATTTTAGCTAACTGAGGTGCAGTGATCCCAAAAGATCGGAACTTTGTGTCATGTGATGAGTCCCCCCCTATATCTGGATATCAGTCGATTGGACGTAGTCTTCTCATCATTAACACCAAATCCCCAAAGACACATTTGGGTTGTTTGTTTTTATGCAGCCACACAGCGAAAATAAAAAAATAGTAACTACAATGGTACTGCTTTCAAAAGTTTTTTATTGCAAACTGAAAAAAAACAGTCCACACCAGCAGCAGCCTTGATTTTCAATTTTGACTGAAGGAAATCAGAAACACTGTCTCATTCATTGATGTGCATTTGAATAGTGTCAAATTAGTTTAAAGAGATAGGAAAATACATAATCAGTGACAAAACATTGTTTCACTAAACTGCTTTGAATTATTTTTGCCTAACCTTAAAAATTACAAACACTAATTTTATCCTTAAATCATGAGGAAAGGGCAAGCAAATAATCCAAACTAAGCCATTTTAAAGCAAAAACAATGCAATGTGAAAATATTACAGTGACAGCAAGGAAAATAACTGTTGAGTTACAATAAAACCATACAGCCAAAATATATATGAAATAACATGTATTAATGTTGCTAGCCATCTACAAAGCTGCTAACTTTACAATGTTGACAATAAATAACAGCTGTTAAAGCTGTATGAAGAATTGATCTTGGTATCTACTTTTTTCCAAACAAAAATTATTTCACGTTTTAACGACTGGTATGGTTTTTTTTTTTTAAATGTTCTGAGGTACCTAAGGAGGTTCCACTAGCACATAGGGGAATCCTTAAGTAGCTTATAGCAAACACTTAGAAATTAAAGTGTTTTTCTGTCTTAGGAAATCCTAACAGGTGCGTGTGTTTAACTCATTGTTATCTAAGGCTTCCTTTTATGAATATGTTAGGACAGCCCTTGCCTAAATGACTTAATGCAATCATGCTTTAACCTTCAATTAGGCCCTTTACTAGTTTTAGTTGAGAGTGATCTTTTAAGGTATCCAAGCTCAACCATATGTTATCAAGACCATTAGTTATTAGTTACACATTAGTTATTTTTAGGGTTGGGTATCGTTTGAATTTCCACGATTCCGATTCCGATTCTACTTTTCGATTCCGGTTCTTAACGGTTCTCGATTCCGATTCTTTGAGGGGCAGGGTAAAAAAATGATACATGCTTCTTCCACCAAAAAAATTACATTTATTCGAGAAACTTTTACACAGGTTAGTTTAAAGTAATATTCACATTAATCAGTCTGTTTATATTCACTGCTATGTAACTTTAACCTGAGAACCCCTGAAGCTACAACAGTCCAACTTTTAAAAACAGTTCTTGTTGAGAAAAACAAGCATATCTGCCTCTCAGGCATACCGGGAAGAAATGTTTGAACATTTTGAAGTAAAATGCTTCAATCTGGTGCACACGCAGAATTACTAGAGACTAGATCTAGGGGGTACAACTCTAAACACCCATATGAAAAAGATCGGTTTACATTTTAATAATTAAATAACAAATAGCCTACATGTAATGCATTTTATTTTTGTTGTTCATTCATATCTTATTTTACTATTTTATTTATGCATATTTTTTTATCTCTCCAGTTTAAAACGATATGTCTGGTTTACTGTCCTATAGTTTACATTGGAATGATTTCAAACCTGTTTTATCCCAATAATTATAAAGGAGTGCCTTGGAAATATGTGTTTACGTAAATTGTGATCAAAACGTTTGAGACCCACTGAGATAACTTAGACTAAAGTGAACTATCTAAACACTGAGAGTCCTTTACCTCACTGAGCTGAAGTTATCAGCCTCTCAGTCTGACTGGAGAGGACTCTCCCTCCACATCATTGTAGAAACATCTTCTTCTTCTTCCGTTAGAGCAGCTAGCACCAGATGCTAATAACAACAGCGCCGGTTCCAGTGCACCCTCGTGAGCTGCGGTTGCCAGATAAGCCAACATCCCCCATTTTCATCACTTGCAGCGCCCATCGTACAGGGCAAATGAAAAGTGTAACCGGGATGAAAAGGGTGTTACATTTACTTAATTATGAATGTTGTTACATCAAGGCCGAAAATTAGGATGAGCACCAACGGTCAAAACATTTATTTTTTCTCCCAGAGCTGTCAGCGCAGCGCCTCCACAGATCTGGCGCCCTAGGCGAACATTTATAATGCCAGTGCGACGGGCCGGCCCTGGTCTCAGGTTACACTGTAGGAAATGTAGATACAACGCTACATTTCCCGCCCCGCTGCAGTCATGCAGTAGGCTACGGAGAGCGGCGAGAAACATTTCCTCAGGAATCGAAAAGCGGAACCGAAATTCACATTTCTAAATGATACCGTTGGAATCGAAATGTTGGAACCGGTTCCGAACCGGAACCGGTTCTCAGTACCCAACCCTAGTTATTTTGCATAGATATTATTCTATGTTATAATGTAGGAAAGAAAGAGAATTAAAAGCTCTTGGGAACTAATTTAATGTTTTTTCTACAAAGTGCACTCTCTTTGGTTCCTGTATTTATGGATGAATCCCTGAAATTAGAAGCGCTTGCATAAAGTGTTATGGTCTGGCAAAACAGATGCTCTGATTAAATATGAGTGTCTAACGGCCCCTGGTGCTCAGTAGGTTTCTGCTTTCCCCTTTTGACATTGTGCACCCTCAGGCTTGCAACCTTCGTATCCGTACCATCTTATCCGTCTGCCAGATAACTAACTTCGCCGGCTCTGAACTCCCTGGCTTTCCTTCACCCGTCAGTCCCTCGTAGCCAAAAGTCTTGCGGAGCATATCATAGACTGTCTCCCTCACTCTCACATTCAATCTCCCTTCTGTCAAACATGATGTATAGGCCTTCAGCAGTCTTGTAAACCAGTTTAAACCAGAGAGACGTGTTGTAAGGAATACATATTTATTGTTTACACGTCATATGAATGAAATGATTGCCATGATAATACAAAAGGACAATGGAATGGTGTTTGGCGATTAGGCCCCGGTTTGCAGGATAATCATTCAGGAGGGAAAGAACCGCTCCGATGAAATCCCCGGGGTCTAGACACTGGTGGTGCACTGTAAGCCCCGATAAGTTGAATCTACTTAAAAAAATAGAGGAAAGTGGTTGCCTTTAAAAATTTAAGTAAAGCATTATGAAAACTTGAGTAAATTAAACTTAAATTAATCAAGGACTTTAATTGTTATTTGAAGTACAATGCACTTCATGTCAAGTTGATTTCACTTACATTTTTAAGTCAACCACTTTCTATTTTTTTAAGTAACGCATTAGGAAAACTTGAGTGAATTTAACTTAAGTTATTCAAGGACTGGAATTGTTATTTGAAGTACAATGCACTTCATGTGAAGTTGATTTTACTTAAAATATTGTGTAATATCAATTGCTTTGCCCAATTATATAACTTAGAATTTTTAGTTGAAAGTGGTTACATTACGTATTTATATTTTTTATTCCGTCAACTACAAAAAAGAAAAAGACACAAAAATAAAGTTTTACCTTTTATTAAAACTTGGATACAATGAAATTGAGCATCTTATAAAAACTGTAGCAAAAATATTGTACCATACATTTTCACATTAAACCATAGCAATCTCTCTATATATATAAACAGATATATATCGCTCTGAAGAAATTAAGAGACCTCTTTAAAATGATAACTTTCTCTCGTTTTACTGTTTGTAAAAACTGGATTAACATTTGTGTTTTATTCTATAAATTAATGACTGACAACATTTATCCCAAACTCCAAATATTCTTATTTAGAGCATTTATTTACAAGAAATACCAAATGTTCAAAGAAACCAAAAAAGATGGAGTGTTTTCAGACCTCGAATAGTGCAAAGAAAACTATTTAAAATTCATTTTTCAACAACACAATACTACTGTTTTAACATTCGGAAGAGATCAGGAATCAATAATTGGTGGAATAACCCAGATATTCAATCACAGCTTTCATGCGCCTTGGCTGCTCTGCAACACCTTTCACATTGCTGTTGGGTCACTTATTAAGCCACTCCTGGCACAAACAAATCAAGCAGCTTGGCTTTGTGTGCCAGGAGAGACATAAAGTCTTTCAGCAACAATGTGACCGACTGGTGGCGAGCAACCAAGACGCATTGAAAGCGGTTATTGAAACATCTGGGTTATTCCATCAAATATTGATTCCTGAGCTCTTCCTAAGTTAAAACATTAGTATTGTGTCGTTTAATAATGAAGAACTTGTTTTCTTTGCATTATTTGAGGTTTGAAAACACAGAATTTTCTCTGTTATTCTGACCAGAAAAGTATTTTCTGCAAATAAATGCTCTAAATGACTTCTTTGTTTGGAGTTTGGGAGAGATGTTGTCAGTAGTTTATAGAATAAAACACAAATGGAAATGCCAACAAGAGGTCAAACAGTGCAAACATGCAACAACAAAATGCAATATTGAAGTAGCCAACTTTTCAGAACCCCGTAAGCTGAATTTTGGGTGCCAGCTCAACCTTACCAAGCTTCAACATCACCTGCTGAACAAAGTGGAAAGTGTTTTTCATGCACTTTGGGTACTCCAATTGCAGGGCATAAATGAGTCCGAACAGGACACAGAAGGCCTGAGGCAGGTTAGCCGGTCCATCCATCACCACATTCCCCTCCAAGACGATTGCCACACTGGATCGGTTGAGCTGCGGATTTTCTCCAACACAGAGGATTCCCAGTGGAGTTTCACCGTACACCTCCTTATCAGCCGCATCCTAACAGAGAAATAAAGAGATTGACATATAATTCTACATCGTCCACCAAAAAGTAGCTTCCACTGTTTATAATGAAAAGCATCATACAACATAAAAACCAAAAGTAATAAATAAAAGGACAATCTGGGCCTTAAATTGGCCTTATGTGGATCTGTACATTTCAAGTACTAGTTACAAATTGTGCACCAAATATGGTTTTGTATGTAGCTTGGCTGCCATGAATTTGTGAACATTTGATGCAGACAATCTTCATTATTCACCTACAACACATTAGGTGTTAGGCTTATTTATTATGAAGGACACACACAGACACTCCCTTGATCTTTACCCTTTGTAGTGTGTGCACAAAACTATTCCAGAACATTATAAACATTTTCTCTAACTGTCCCCCTCGTACCTGCACGCCGGAGGAAGGACTAAACAGACACATAACCTCACATTACAGTGTATAGTGCAGAACTAAAATTATCTACCAGCAAAATGGCCAAAATATATGTATTTTTTGGATTTACTGTATTTTATGAACAGTGACTGTTAATTGTTTGGATTTGCTTTGTGTTTATATCTGTTCCGTCATTTATATGGATGTTTCATCATCTATATATATTTCGAAGCCAAATCCATTTGGATGTGTGATTCTTGTGTTTCAATTGCTATATTTCCTCGAAGGCTTTGATTATCATAAGACAAAGATTACAAAAAATAACATTAATGAAGAAATGTTTCATTTGCATTTTTCCTAGAAAAGCATGCACATGTAAACCTAGTTTTTCTTAGAGTGTATTTTTTCTTACATAAATTACATTTGTATGGACACTTACATTGTTAAATGTTATATAGCAAAGAGTATTTAAAAAACCGAATCATATTTCATTTATATTGTTGGTGAATTAGTTAGACAATATATATATATATATAAGGAATTGTGTAAATTACATTTAGTTCCGTATTTTATTTAAACCCTGAATAATGTCCCGGGTCAGTTTGACCCGAACATTACCAAAGGGTTCAAAATGTGAACATAACACAAGGGTTAAAGTTACTTACGGTGCAGGTCTTGAAGAAGGCAGAAGGCTCATCTCATCCCCAAAGATGATTGGCAGTCCCCGAACACAAAGGCATCTGATGTCTGTTGGCTCAGTGGTCTGGAATATAGTGGAGATAACAAAGAATGGTCATACATTCATCAAATACATTCTACAAACTCTACACAATGACTTTATTTCAAATATAGTTGAAAGTAAAGGAGAGGACAAAAGGAGATGACATGATGGGAGAGAATAGAAAAGGGAGAGAACATAACTTCTTCTTGACCAAAGAATAGAATAGGAAACAAAACAAGAGAGCAAAGCAAAATGAACAAGGGAAAAGAGGAAACAATGACACATGAAGAGATGCAATTAAATTGACAGGACAAGAGCAGCAAATGAGAGAAAAGAAGAGATGAGAAGGAAGTCAAAGGGACAGAAGAGGAACAAGGAGAGAGGAAAGAGATTGGGTAGACAGATGTTAAGTAAACCCACCTTTGTCTGACTTAAAAGCTCAGACAGAAATTGGCCAGTGACACCCTTCTTCTTCCTAAAGAGGTCCATCAGGCTTGGAGAGAAACGGTCAAGTGCATCGAAGAAGTTGTCCTTGAGATTTTTCCCCACCACTCTGTTGAACTCGCAATAAACCTGAAACACAAAAGAGAACAAACCATGTAAAACTGTCAAATAAAATCATCCTTGGTGAAACAAATAAGTGCATTTTTTATTTAGACAGCTTTTGCGTGCTTCACCATCTGATTTTTCAAGATGCCTCTGTGCACTTCTCACAGTAATATCTTAATAAAATCAGATATGTAAGTAGGTATGAGGATATAACTACATTTTATGAACATTACATTTAGAACACAAAAGGACAAACAAACCTGGGGAGGTTTCAGCCTGGAACCGAGAGGACAAAAATGCAACAAGAATTGTCAAAATCGGTTAATATATGGATGAGTGGGGGAGGGGGGGAACGGCTGGACACAGGCCGTGGGGGGACACCCGAGACCGGGCTATGTCCCCGTTAGAAGGAACCGGGTGAAATAGCCAAAAAAAGAAAAATTAATAAAACCGGGGAAAATAGGGGGAAAAGTGACAAAAAGTGTCCGAAAATAGGCACTCGTGAGGCGGGCAGAGTCCCCGTTACATTCCTCCATGGTTTGAGCGAAAAATGGCTACGTCAACTATTATGAGAACCAGGATGGGGGGTTCAAAAGGCCTGCCCAAGGCCGACCCAAAGTGCATGGTGAGCGGACTCATCACCTCCGTGAGAGTGGAGGTGTCCTGAGAGTGGAGCCTGCAGGCAGACCCCTCTCAGGCTGACAGGCAGGTAGGCCATACAGCTATTTTAAATTACATACCCCACCTTTAAGGGATGTTAATCAACAACATCTGATAACGTAATGTGGTGCTAATGTTAGCTAAATGGAGTCTCACCTGATGTAGTAGCACAAAGCAGCCGTCCAAGCGCCACCCTCCTCTCCCTATGATGGAAGCCTGAGACAGCCTGTGGTGGCAGGGTTCTAGCGGCGTTCAATGTGGGGTGGTGTCCGATTCACACGACTAAAAGAAAGGTGACAAAAACAGCAACTGGGTGAAAAATAAATCTACGTCTTTCAGTGAACACGAACAAGTGAAAAAAGTACAGCACTGTCTGTTTAAAACTATCTGCACCTCGTAGCCTACTATCGCTCAGTAAAAGTTAACAAAAGCGAGGGAAACACACATTGCCTGACTGCAGTAGCGTAGAAGTGCGGCAGTTAAGTGATGTAAATCAAATGAAAACTTAATGTGGTCGCTATTAAGATCTAGATCCCTCCGCGGGCTACATGATCACACTGCGGGGATTCTCCCCCCCCCTAATGACCACCTAGCAGCACATTATACCGATTATTACACGGCTACATACTAAAAAACAAACAAATGATTCATAATATATATTTTAAAATGATTTAATTGACTTAAAAATGATCGTAATAATTCCGCCAAAATAAAAAGTCCGTTCCACGGCGCACCAACGAATGGAACTTTAATTCAGAAAATAAACGGCAGCATTATTCGAATTTACCTGTAACTGTCAAAGTCTGTTAACATTTTATTTTCCTCTAACAAGTACTTAAACAATGCGAGAGAAGCCCACACCGTGTTCCCGCCAGTTGATATTTCCTGTGGCTGTGTTACACCCAAAAGTACGAGAATTCAACCAAGCCGTTAGCTAAATCACTCACCAGATTTAGTAGATAAGGCAGCCGTGCAGCGTCCTTCCTTTCGTTCAAAGTGGGGTTGCGTCCGACTGAGAAATTGCAAGCTGGAAACGTGGCTGCGGCACATCCAGATCCTTCTCTTTCCCATAATGCATTGCGAACATGACTAAAACTTCATAATGTGAAGTTACTTAACTTAAAATTATTGACACATTGCTTAACTAACACATGTAAGTATTATATGCTTACATTTGGTAGTCAGCAAGTAGAATAAGCTTACATTTGATAGTAATGCAATGAAACTTAAATAATGTCAGTAATTTGTAATTCATTATTTAATTAGATATGAACTCCGGGCTAACAGTGTGGTGATAAGTAGGTGGGACCGGTCTGAAGAAGGAAGTTTAGCTTTGTCCTGGAGGAGACGGGAGGCAAGAGGGGTGGAGGCGGGTTGCGTGTAGTCACCTGAAATGACAACTGACAGGGAGGAAGAGCAGGTATTTAAGGAATTCAGCCTGTGCAGCAATTGGCTGCTGAGGGGTGACGCCCTCGTATTTAATGAGGGGGGAAGGGAGCAATAGAGTGACGTGTAAGTGACTCATGTTAGGTCTTCCTTATTGAACTTGCGCTAAAGCTTTCATTTCAAACCGGAGAGACGTGATGTAAGGAATACATATTTATTGTTTACACGTCATATGAATGAAATGATTGCCATGATAATACAAAAGGAGAATGGAATCGTGTTTGGCGATTAGGCCCCGATTTGCAGGATAATCATTCGGGAGGGAAAGAACCGCTCCGATGAAATCCCCAAAACCAGTATGAAGTATGAAATACTGAGATGAACTGAGTTTCTTACCTTGTGGGGTGACTGTGGTGATCTGGGGATGAAATAATAGATTAACATATGTATGGGGCAGTGGGCCGGAATCACTGCCGGAGCTTACGGGTCATGCTGAGACTCTGACTGCCGAAATCAGTGCCGGTCTTATCTGAAAACGACCTGAGGGTCGCCTTCCTGGCTAGCAGGGCTTGACTACGCCGCCCGAAGGTCGAACGTCCTGCCGGGGCAGGGATCTTGTTTTGTAACTGACACCGAAGTGTACGGTGGCCCAACGTCCACGACACCGAAGCGTACGGTGGCCCGAAGCCACGACACCGAAGTGTACGGTGGCCCAAGTCCACGAGACCGAAGTCTGCTGGGACCAGCAGTCCACGAGACCGAAGTCTACGGGGACCCCCGGTCCACACCTGACTTCGCAGGATATACATTTTACACGGACACATTTGAGCAAGGGCCTGGGATTTAGATACCTGCGTGCAGGAGAATGTAGCACGTTACATGTAGATGCAGCGTGAGACGAGACATTGTTCCCTGTGGGCGGGGGCCCACGGACTAGGACAGGAATGCAGTTTGAAATCCGATACCATGATGAGACATGTATACGTGTAGACGTGTTATGAACCACCACCAGTTATATGCATAGATACCATAGTTAGGGTCTGAGAGATCTTTGGGAAGCCAGTACGGCGCTGATGTCCGGGCGATTGTAGGCTGTGAAGGCGGAGGAGGACCACCTAGTTGTTGTAGGGATGAGGTAGAGAGACCTTGATTAGCAGCGGAGGTGGCTGCACCTATCCTGAAGGAATGTCCCGAGTATGATATAGGTGATAGGCCGGATTTAATGAGAACTTGCTTGAGGTAGAAATTGACGGGGGCCATGATCCTGCGAACCACTCTCCTTGGAAGAAACCCCCAAAACCCACGGATGGGGCGGCATCCGTGAATAACCTCATTGAGTCAGAGGAACGCACGAGGTCATCGTAAAGAAAGTAACTCCGTTCCAGTGGGCGAGCAGGAGGGACCAGAAACGTGGGTCTGAGCGGCAGCCTTCGTCTAAGAAAATGCAGTCATGGAGGTTGTCGACCGCTGATGCTGCGTCCAGGAGGCGGGAGATGAACGAGCGCCCCTGGGGGATGACGTGCATGGCGAAGTTGAGGTGTCCGAGAAGGGAGAGCAACTGTTGTTTTGTGAAAACTTGTTGCTCGCAGTATGACTTGGTGATGTCCCGGATGCGCTGCAATTTGTCGGAGGGGAGAGACGCCTTCATGTCTATGGAGTCGAGGATGATGCTTAAGAACTCTAAGCGTGTGTCGGGACCTAACGTTTTCTCTTTGGAGAGAGGGACACCTAACTTCTGAAGCAGTGTTTAAGCTTGGCCAGTGAGATCCCTGAGCTGTCCTGTGACTGGTCTATGGGGAGGAAGTCGTCCGGTAGGTGAAGGACGGAGGGGATTCTGACGATGTTCAGAATCCAGCAGAGTGCTTCCGAGAAGGAATTGAAGATGCAGGGGCTGCTTCTGCTCCCGGAGGTCAGGCGAACGGCGAAAATAGAGTTTGGACTCCCACTTAATACCGAACAAATTCCACTGAGACGGATGAATGGGGATGATTTTGAAGGCATCGGTAATGTCCGCTTTGGAGAGCCGAGCTCCGTGCCCTGTGAACTTGATCATCTTTATTGCATTATCCACTGAGGCATGGTGAAGGGAGAACTGATCTGGAGGGATGATGCTATTGACGCTGCAGAATGGGCCGGAGCAGGGAGCGGACAGCTTGAAAATCAGCCTTTTATTTACTTGTGGCTATTCCGATGGGATTTGTACGGAACACTGAGAAGGGGGAGCAGCTAAAAAGGGCCGATTATATATCCTTTGAGAAGTTCTTTGTCGATGAGCTGGGAAACTATGTTGGGTTCTTTAGCGGCTGACTGTAAGTTCCTTGCTACGAAGGTCACTGTGGGAAATGGGAGGACCCCTACCCTGAAGCCTTGGGAGAGCCCTGACAGGAGATAGTCAACAAACACGGAATCTGGGTGAGTAGATAGCGCAGCTGCTAGCTGAGGGATGTTAATGGGAGTGGAGGGGTGATATTCCAAAATGTTTTTTTTTTGTTTTTTTTCTCCACGAGGTTTCTGGCGCAGAGCTACTGTGACGGTCCGTCCACACGGTGGCGTGCGTTAGCGCTTCCAACGCTTCTGCCCATTCACTTTGAATGGGGTGACGTCACTTTTAGCAGAACTGTATTTTGGGAAGCGACGTGGAGCGTTGCTGGCGTTGCTCGCTTCAAAAGTTGAGCAATGTTCAACTTTTGGCGCCTCGGCAGAAGCGTCAGCCAATGAAATCCCGTTTATGCAAATCTGCCAGTACAAGCGCTAGCCAGTCAAACCGCGTGTATGCTGGGAGAGACTACGCAGGTCATTTCCTCATTTTCCAAAAAATTGAGGGAAAATTCATTATAGCGGTAGTGAATCACCCGGTGCTGTATGATCAGTCTCTGTTCATCTACCGGGATACAAACCAGAGGAGCGAGGCATGGAGGGAGGTGGCAGAGACAGTGGGTGAAACTGGTAGGTTTTCGCCTGTTGGGGATTTTTTCCAGTTTACTCCGTTTTAACATTGCTATTGCTTTGTATGTCGGGGGCAAGAGATTAATGTGATTGGTTGTTGGTCGCGTTGCTCGTGTAAACCAAGGTTACAAGGTTCTTGTATTTTGTTTGTTAATAATTATTTATTATTTATCTAGTTATTTTATAGTATATTTTCGTTCAATGGTCAACTTTTAAGAACTACGCTCATTGATTGCTGTTGGACAAAAATCCGCCAAGTCCCGCCCCCTCACTCAGGTTAGTGAGAGCACGTTGAAGACGTGTGTGTGAGGGAGCAGCGTCAAGCTGGAAGAACAGAGACACGTGTGAGCATTATATGCACAAAACTGCGCAAATTAATAGTTTTACCGGGACGGCGGTGGACCAATCTCTGGGGCTGTTGTTGGAGGTTGGAGCTGCTTTGGAAAGCGGGAGTTTTGATTGCTATTTTGTTTTCCTCG